>NC_057801.1:558409582-558438913 GCF_018294505.1 Triticum aestivum
TGGCCACCCCTCCACCGTCTACTGTTCATCCAGCCCTCCACACCACGGGGTCCTGTTCAACCACCCCTCCACGGCCACCCCTCCACCGTCTACTGTTCATCCAGCCCTCCACACCACGGGTTCCTGTTCATCCAGAGGCAACGCCACTGCTCGCTGTTCATCCAACCCCCCCTGCAACGCTCACTGTTCATCCTAGAGGCAGCATCGATCGGCTTCACTTAGCAGCAGTAGCGAAGGAATCGCTCCATCAGGTTCAGTTAACATCCATCGATTGATCACTCGGGTTCAGTAACGCGTAGCCCGTAGTGCAATCGCTCGGGTTCAGTTAGAGCCCAACGCCTCGCTCGGGTTCAGTTAGAGCCAACGCCTCGCACACACGCGCGTACGTACGAGAGAAATGTGCATCGCTCCACCCCCGACCTCCCACCGTAACTGGCAACTCCCCGAAATTTTCCTCCCCCTCGCTTCTACCACGGTTTTTTCCATCAAGGACGGCTTAAAGAATGTCATGCAGCTGCGTATTCGTCCGCCCAGGACGAAAAGCCCATTTTCTGTCATGATTTTTTGTCATAGAAGTAGGATCCCACCACATCTATGATGATACCGGGTTTTGTCACAATTATCGTCATACAAGTGTCATATGTATGACAGAAAAAATTTCGTTCGGCCCAAAATGTCACGGATGTGTCTTTTTTTGTAGTGTTCCCCGTGCTGTCGTCGTTCCCTTGGACCACTCTCCCCCTCCTGTAGCTCGCTCATCAGAGCTCTTAGCCGCGCGCCCACGGGCAAGCTGTTGTCGACCGTCGTTTCCTCCTCTGCCCGCTTCCTCCCCATCCCCCCTTGGCTTGCTCTGCTCCAAGATCGCTGCATTGCTCCCTCGTCGCGTTCCCGCGCCCTCCCGTGCCCGCTGTCCGTCGCCAGGGCTTTGGCCGGACGTGCACGGCGGCGACCGGCTCGGCATCATCGCCCCCGCCTATACATAGCCCCTCCCCACGGCTCCCGAGCACCACATCCGCTCCATCCCACTCCTAGCTCTCTCTCTCCCCAGCCACCTACCCGAGCTCCAGGAGCTTTGTTCACTGCCCATCGCCACCATGGCCGCCGCCCCCTCTCTCTCAAATTGGAGCTCTGTTGAGCTCTCCTCCGCTTCCTTCCACCACCAGAGACCCCTAGCTACATCCACCCTAGAGACGCTCCAGTACCTCTCCTCCTTCCCCGGCGGCCGCTAGCCACAAGTTTCCCGGCAGCCGAAACCACCATCCGCCATGGTCGTGGCTTCGCCCTCCCCCGTGCTCCCTGGCGACCGTTCTGCCCACAAATGGGTGCGGCCCAATCCCCTGAGCACGCCGGTAGGTCGAGCGTCACGAGAGGCGGCCGGAGTCGTCGGTTATCATCGCCGTGCACCGGCTCTGCCTCGGCCTGGAGCGGGCGAGCAAGGTAGAAGACGACGACCCAGGCCTACGGGTGGGACCCACCTATAAGCAACCCAGGAGCTTGGCCCCGCCGCTGCTGACGTGGAGTAAGTAGACACGTATTCCACGTAACACATTTTCCTATTCTAAAAGCGCATTTCCGTCTTACTTCGGCTCAAATACGTTTCATCACTTCTGAAAGCGTATTTCTCTAAAATATGTTTTCTGTTTTATCCTCCAGGGGCCTGTTTGTAGAGTTATTTTTACAGATTGGTCCCTAAACTTCGTCTGGCTATAACTTTTCAACCACAACTCCGATTGAGGTGAATCCAAAGCCTACTTCTTCGTTTCGTTGAGCTCTATCTTTTTGTACCATTTTCATTAGTTCCCACTGTGAAAATGACCATTTTTCCCTCGCCCCTAATCATCCCCCTTTGAGAGAGAAACTTTTCTTGCGATTCGTTCCGCGAGCTTCCCGCACTTCTCCGCGGTGTATCCTTCATCCCCAAGCAAGCCACAATACCCACTTGTATGATGGCCATGCAGTAGCCATGGTTTTCAACTTGAATATTTAATAAATGTTTGCTTGTTTTGATATGATTATCGTTGTTTCGGTGATGCTTATGGATTTGTGTTGATATGCTTGAGGATTATGTTTGTTGATATGCTTGAGCATTATGTTGCACATCCATGCTCATGTTGGTGTCATGCATTGTAGTTGCATCATGTTATTTTCATATGGCTCAGCTTATTGCATTCAAGTTTAACCAAACTTAAATCAACTTGAAAAACTGTTGGTTGAGTCATGGTGCCACCAAATTGAGCTAACCAATTCAGCCACACTTGCCTTATTGGGGGTCCTAATTGGGTCTATTGTCATGCCTCTCGCCGGTGCCTCTAACGAGGGAAGGTTATGCGCGGGAGCTACCTTGGCCGGGTAGGACGACATAAGCCTTGTGAGCCCGAGTTTGGTTATGTGCACATGTCCCCGTTTGGGACCATCTATTGTTTTGCCACAGTGGTGGTTGTTGGATGTCTTTGATAGACATCGGGGCCACCCATGACTTATCCCAGAGGGGAGTTGGTCGGAGTGGCCGGGAGAGTGTGATGGCAATAGATCGGTTTTGTCGAATGTCGTTGGTCCACCCAAATGGGAGCGTGAGGCCATGGGTTCCGTGGTGTGGGTACAGTGTGCTAACCTCTGCAGAGTGTGTATTAAATCTATTGATAGCCTCGCCTGCGGATATGGGCCCAATTCGTAGTCGGTCACACTATGAGTCAACAGTAATAATAATAAATTGTTTAATAACAACCCTGGTTCGATGATGAGAAAGAGGTTGGTTGTGATCGAGAGAGGATCATCGAGGTATCGTGGATACCAGAGTTGGTTGATCTTTATGTGATCATGAGATGATCGCCGTGGTATCGAGGATACCGAGTTGTTGGATATTTGGGGTGTTATGCGAGAATCACGGGTAAAGGTCAAGATCCTTGTGGTCATGTAATGATTATTACGGTATTGTAATACCAAGCTTGATTGGATCCTGAGATGATTGTGTGATGTCCGTGATGGTAAGCTTATGCATGTGATGGTTACGAGGTAACTCGAGCAGAGTAAGTTGGTGCATGATAGCATCATCATGTTGCACGCTTGTATCATCATGTTCATATGTTCATGCCATGCTCATATTGTTCTAGTTGTGTCATCTTCATCTTTTTCATGCTATGATTGATCTGATAGTACCATGTTAATCCTTGTTAACCTCTAATTGTCGTGTTGTTGTCTGTCTTGATTGCTCTTGGTTGCTGTGAGCTTGCAAGTACATTCAATGTACTGACCTGGCGTGTCATGCCAGTTTACAGGTCATGCCGGATTTGATTGCTTGTTTATCATGGATTCATTGTTTGCGAGCTAGCATAAGCGTTCCAGCAAGAGTCCCTACGGAGTGGAGTTCACCACCGTCTTCGCTGTTCCGCAGCTAGAGTTATTCCGCTGCTTCATGTTGTTCTGCTGCTTGCATGGAGAAACCATGGCAGGCGTAGTGTCGCTATGCCGATGCAATCCCCTTGTATAATAAAGAGCTGATTTGTTCTATGCTAAGAAGTGTCGTATTCCAGAAGACTTCTCCTCGATCTCTGGGCTGGAATACGGGGTGTTCCGGTTTCTCTGAGCCGGGGTGTCACAAAGGCCATGTCTTCCATAATTCGTCAAAGGCCGGACTTCCACACCTTAACCTCAAGTGAAGTGTTGGATGAGTTCATTGCCATGAACATCATGAACAAGACCGCCAACAATGCTCTTGCTCGTGTCCGGTCAAACAAGAGCACCCCCTCCCTTGCTTTGAAGGCCAAGGCCATTCCGGAAGAAGAAGAAGATGAAGAAGAAGAGGAGTGTGGTCCTGGGGACACCAAATATGCTTACAACTAGGACATAGCTCTTGCATCAGGGCAATTTTGGAGCAACAAGAGGAACTCAAGGCCCAACGTCACCAAGAACAACTCAAGTGGGTCAAAGAGCAAGCAACGTGTAAGAACTTGCTACAATTGTCGCAATGGGAGTCACTTCATGGTGGATTTCCCATACGATAAGAGGTAAACTCATTCGCAAAGATAAAGCCAAGTCCTTCCTGGAAAGAACAACTTCACCAAGAAGACTCCTCCAAAGGGCTTGGTGGCTCATAAAGAGTACCCCTCCGATGATGAGGAGGAAGATACAAGTGGATAAGGAATGGAAACAACAACCATTGCCATTAAATCTTCTCCCTCCAAGGTGTCTCTCTTCGGCGCCCCCAACGAAAACACCATTATCAAGTGTCTCATGGCCAAAGGTATCAACAAGGTAACTCCCAACATCAAAACACCATCATTACTACTCCTTCATTGTTAGATTGTGTTGATGATAGTAAGGTGGAGAAAGTTGATGAGAATGTGTTCACCAAGTTTGTGAGCAAGCTCAAGGGTGAGTCCAAGAAGCACTTTGTTGCTCTCTTGGAACAACTTGGTGAGGCCAATGATATCATTGAGTCGCATGAGGATACCATCTCCAAGTGGGAGGGGCACAGTCGTGACTATGCCGATGAGATTGCAGATCTTTCCATCGCTCTAGAGTAAGAGCGAGATCTTCGTTTGACTCTTGAGGAGTCACACAAATGTTGATCATGCTAAATTACAAAAATATCTTGATCATGCTATTGTTCTTACTCGTGTGCTTAAATCCGAGAAAGCCGCTGATACGTCTCCAACGTATCTATAATTTTTCATTGTTCCATGATATTATATTACCCCTTTTGGATGTTTATGGGCTTTATTTTACACATTTATATCATTTTTGGGACTAACCTACTAACCGGAGGCCTAGCCCGTATTGCTATTTTTTGCCTATTTCAGTATTTCAAAGAAAAGGAATATCAAACGGAGTCCAAATGGAATGAAACCTTCGGGAGCGTGATTTTTGGAACGAACGTGATCCGGAGAACTTGGAGTGAAAGTCAAGAAGCAAACGAGGCGGCCAGGAGATAGGAGGGCGCGCCCCTTTCTCCTGGGCCCCTCGAGCGGCCACCGACGTACTTCTTCCTCCTATATATACCTACGTACCCCGAAAACATCCAGGGAGCCAACGAAAAACAATTTCGACCGCCGTAACCTTCTGTATCCGCGAGATCCCATCTTGGAGCCTTCGTCGGTGTTCCGCCGGAGGGGGAATCGACCACGGAGGGCTTCTACATCAACACCATAGCCCCTCCGATGAGTTGTGAGTAGTTTACCACAGACCTTCGGGTCCATAGTTATTAGCTAGATGGATTCTTCTCTCTTTTTGGATCTCAATACAATGTTCTCCCCCTCTCTTGTGGAGATCTATTCAATGTAAACTCTTTTTGCGGTGTGTTTGTCGAGATCCGATGAATTGTGGGTTTATGATCAAGTTTATCTATGAGAAATATTTGAATCTTCTCTGAATACTTTTATGTATGATTGAGTTATCTTCGCAAGTCTCTTCGAATTATCAGTTTGGTTTGGCGTACTAGATTGGTCTTTCTTGCCATGGGAGAAGTGCTTAGATTTGGGTTCAATCTTGCGGTGTCCTTACCCAGTGACAGAAAGGGTTGCAAGGCACGTATTGTATTGTTGCCATCGAGGATAAAAAGATGGGGTTTATATCATATTGCTTGACTTTATCCCTCTACATCATGTCATATTTCTTAATGTGTTACTCTATTCTTATGGACTTAATACTCTAGATGCATGCTGGATAGCGGTCGATGTGTGGAGTAATAGTAGTAGATGCAGGCAGGATTCGGTCTACTTGTCGTGGACGTGATGCCTATATACATGATCATGCCTAGGTAATCTCATAATTATTCGCTTTTCTATCAATTACTCGATAATAATTTGTTCACCCACCGTAATACTTATGCTATCTTGAGAGAAGCCACTAGTGAAACCTATGGCCCCCGGGTCTATCTTTTATCATATAGGCTTTCAATATACTTTTATTTGCATCTTTGCTTTTTTGCATCTATATTATAAAATACCAAAAATATATTTATCTTATCATACTATCTCTATCAGATCTCACTTTCGTAAGTGGCAGTGAAGGGATTGACAACCCCTTTATTGCGTTGGTTGCGAGTTCTTTGTTTGTTTGTGTAGGTGTGTGGGACTTTTGAAGAGCCTCCTACTAGATTGATACCTTGGTTCTCAAAAACTGAGGGAAATACTCACGCTACTATTGCTGCATCACCCTTTCCTCTTCAAGGAAAACCAACGCAAGCTCAAGACGTAGCAAGAAGGATTTCTGGCGCCGTTGCGGGGAGGTCTTCGCTCAAGTCAAGACATACCAAGTACCCATCACAAACTCATCTCCCTCGCATTTACATTATTTGCCATTTGCCTCTCGTTTTCCACTCCCCCACTTCACCCTTGCCATTTTATTTGTCCTCTCTTTCCCTATCTTGTCCTGTCTTTTTCGCTTGCCTTTTTCTGTTTGCTTGTGTGTTGGATTACTTGTTGCCATGGAGCAAGATAATACCAAATTGTGTGATTTCTCCAGTACCAATAATAATGATTTCCTCAGTAGTCCGATTGCTCCTCTTAATGATGTTGAGTCTTGTGAAATCAATACTGCTTTGCAGAATCTTGTTATGAAAGATCAATTCGCCGGCCTTCCTAGTGAAGATGCCGCTACTCATCTAAACAACTTTGTTGATTTGTGTGATATGCAAAAGAAGAAAGATACGGATAATTATATTGTTAAATTGAAGTTATTTTCATTTTCTCTTAGAGATCGTGCTAAAGTTTGGTTTTCGTCTTTGTCTCAAAATAGTATTGATTCTTGGAACAAGTGCAAAGATGCTTTTATCTCTAAGTATTTTCCTCCCGCTAAGATTATCACTCTTAGGAACGATATTATGAATTTTAAACAACTTGATCATGAGCATGTTGCCCAATCTTGGGAAAGAATGAAATTGATGATTCGCAATTGCCCTACTCATGGTTTGAATTTATGGATGATCATACAAAAATTTTATGCTGGTTTGAACTTTGCTTCTAGAAATCTTTTAGATTCGGCCGCAGGAGGCACGTTTATGGAAATCACGTTAGGAAATGCTACAAAACTTCTTGATAATATTATGGATAATTATTCTCAATGGCACACCGAAAGATCTTCTAGTAAAAAAGTGCATGCTATAGAAGAAATCAATATTTTTTGAGTGGAAAGATGGATGAACTTAAAAATACTCCTCTTGATCCCAATGATATGCCTTTGTCTACTTTGATTGAGAATAATAATGAATCTATGGATGTGAATTTTGTTGGTAGGAATAGTTTCGAAAACAATGCTTATAGAGGAAACTTTAATTCTAGACCGTTCCCTAGTAATTCCTCTAATAATTATGGAAATTCCTACAATAATTCTTATGGTAATTTTAATAAGATGCCCTCTGATTTTGAGAATAGTGTGAAAGAATTTATGATTTCTCAAAAGAATTTTAATGCCTTGCTTGAAGAAAAATTGCTCAAAGTTGATGATTTGCCTAGGAACGTTGGTAGACTTTCGCTTGATGTTGATTCTCTTAAACTTATATCTTCTCCTCCTAAGCATTATATCAATGAGTCTCTCAAAGCAATGAGAATTTCCATTGATGAGTGCAAGGAAAGAACCGCTAGATTGCGTGCTAAGAAAGATTGCTTTGTAAAGGCGTGTTCTTCTAGTTTCCTTGAAAGTAATGATGAAGATCTTAAAGTTATTGATGTGTCTCCTATTAGATCTTTGTTTTGCAATATGTATCTTGATAATAATGGGACTGGAGATGAGTCAACTTTAGTTAGAAGGCGTCCCAAGAATTCGGAGTTTTTAGATCTTGATGCTAAATTTGGTAAAAGTGGGATTGGAGAGGTCATGACTTTAAATAGCATTGAACCCACTATCTCGGATTTCAAGGAATTTGATTATGATAATTGTTCTTTATAAGGTTGTATTTCTTTGTTGCAATCCGTTGTTAATTCTCCTCATGCTTATAGTCAAAATAAAGCTTTTACCAAACATATTGTTGATGCCTTGATGCAATCTTATGATGAAAAACTTAATTTGGAAGTTTCTATACCTAGAAAACTTAATGATGAGTGGGAACCTACTATAAATATTAGAATTAAAGATCATGGGTGTTTTGCTTTGTGTGATTTGGGTGCTAGTGTTTCCACGATTCCGAAAACTTTTTATGATATTTTAGGTTTCCATGATCTTGATGATTGCTCTTTAAATTTGCACCTTGCGGATTCCACCATTAAAAAGCCAATGGGAAGGATCAATGATGTTCTCATTGTTCCAAATAGAAATTTGGTGCCCATAGATTTTATTATTCTTGATATAGATTGCAATCTTTCTTGCCCTATTATTCTTGGTAGACCTTTTCTTAGAATGATTGGCGCGATTATTGATATGAAGGAAGGGAATATTAGATTCCAATTTCTATTAAAGAAAGGTATGGAGCACTTTCTAATAAAGAAAGTCAAATTACCTTATGAATCTATCATGCGAGCTACTTATGAATTGAGTGCCAAAGATGGCACTACTTAGATCTATCTTCGCTTTTATGCCTAGCTAGGGGCGTTAAACGATAGCACTAGTTGGGAGGCAACCCAATTTTATTTGTGTTTTTTGTTTTTGTTCCTGTTTAGTAATAAATTTTGCATATACTTTATGTTTAGATTTGTTTTTATATTTTAATTAGTGTTTGTGCCAAGTAGAACCTATAGGATAACCTATGATGATAGGTAATTTGATTCTGCTGAAAAACAGAAACTTTGCGCGCACGGAATTAGTTTTGTTAAATCACAGAAACATGTTTTTGCGTTGATTATGTTTGCTGCTGATCAATAGACAAATTGTCCAGGACTTCCTATTTTGGTAGGATTTTTAGTGTTCTAGAAGTTTGTGTTAGTTACAGATTGCTACAGACTGTTCTGTTTTTGACAGATTCTGTTTTTCGTATGTTGTTTGCTTATTTTGATGCATCTATGGCTAGTATTAAGTGGTATGAACCATAGGGATCTTGGAATACAGTAGGTTTAACACCAATATAAATAAATAATGAGTTCATTACAGTACCTTATGTGGTGGTTTTTTTTTCTTTCACTAACGGAGCTTATAAGATTTCCTGTTGAGTTTTGTGTTGTGAAGTTTTCAAGTTTTGGATAAAGCTTTGATGTACTATGGAATAAGGAGGGGAAAAAGCCTAAGCTTGTGGATGCCCATGGCACCCCAAGATATTAAAGAATAGCCAAAAGCCTAAGCTTGGGGATGCCCCCGGAAGGCATCCCCTCTTTCGTCTTCGTTCATTGGTAACTTTACTTGGAGCTATATTTTTATTCGCCACATGATATGTGTTTTGCTTGGAGCGTCGTGTATTATATTAGTCTTTGCTTTTTTTGTTTAACAAAATCATCCTTGATGTACACACCTTTGGGGAGAAGCCCACTTGATTGAATTTGCTATAATACTCTACGTGCTTCACTTATATCTTTTGAGCTTGATAGTTTTTGCTCTAGTGCTTCACTTATATCTTTTAGAGCACGTCGGTGGCTTATTTTTGAAGAAATTGCTAGTCTCTAATGCTTAACTTATATTATTTTGAGAGTCTTTTAGTACAGCATGGTATTTGCTATGGTTATAAAATTGGTCCTAGAATGGTAGGCATCCAAGTTGGGTATAATAAAAACTATCATAGAAAATGAATTGGATGCTATGGTCAATTTGATGCTTGATAATTGTTTTGAGATATAGAGGTAGTAATGTTAGAGTCATGCTAGTGGGTAATTATGAAATTGAGAAATACTTGTGTTGAAGTTGGCAAGTCTTGTAGCATGCACGTATGGTAAAAGTTGTGTGACAAATTTGTTGCATGAGGTGCTCTTTTAATTGCCTTCCTTATGAGTGGAGGTCGGGATCGCGCGATGGTTAACTCCTACCAACCCTTCCCCTAGGAGCATGCGTAGTAGTACTTTGCTTCGAGGGAAAGTAGACTTTTGCAATAAGTATATGAGTTCTTTATGACTAATGTGAGTCCATGGATATATGCACACTCATCCTTCCACTTTGCTAGCCTCTATTATACCGCGCAACTTTCGCCGGTATCATGCACCCATTATTTACCTTCCTCAAAACAGCCACCATACCTACCTATTATGCCATTTCCATAGCCATTCCGAGATACATTGCCATGCAACTTTCCACCGTTCCGTTTATTATGACACACTTCATCATTGTCATATTGCTCTTTGCATGATCATGTAGTTGACATCGTATTTGTGGCAAGGCCACCTTCATAATTTTCATACATGTCGCTCTTGATTCATTGCATATCCCGGTACCCCGCCGGAGGCATTCATATAGAGCCATATCTTGTTCTAGCTTTGAGTTGTAATTCTTGAGTTGTAAATCAATAAAAGTGTGATGATCTTCATTATTAGAGCATTGTCCCAGTGAGGAAAGGATGATAAAGACTATGATTCCCCCACAAGTGGGGATGAGACTTCGGACTTTAAAAAGAAAAAAAGAGGAAAAAAAGAGAAATGCCAAAAAGAAAAAAAAGGCCAAAGAAAAAAAAGAGAAAAAAAGAAAGAAAAAAATAAAAAATAAAAATAATAAAATGAGAGAAAAAGAGAGAAGGGACAATGCTACTATCTCTTTTTCCACACTTGTGCTTCAAAGTAGCACCATGGTCTTCATGATAGAGAGTCTCCTATGTTGTCACTTTCATATACTAAGTGGGAATTTTTCATTATAGAACTTGGCTTGTATATTCCAATGATGGGCTTCCTCAAAATGCCCTAGGTCTTCGTGAGCAAGCAAGTTGGATACACACCCACTTAGTTTCTTTTGTTGAGCTTTCATATATTTATAGCTCTAGTGCATCTGTTGCATGGCAATCCCTACTCACTCACATTGATATCTACTGATGGGCATCTCCATAGCCCGTTGATACGCCTAGTTGATGTGAGACTATCTTCTCCCTTTTTTGTCCTCACAACCACCACCATATACCACCATAGTGCTATGTCCATGGCTTGCGCTTATGTATTGCGTAAGAGTTGAAAAAGCTGAAGCGCGTTAAAAAGTATGAACCAATTGCTTGGCTGAAACCGGGGTTGTGCATGATGGGAGTATTTTGTGTAATGAAAATGAAGCATGGCCTAACTATATGATTTTGTAGGGATAAGCTTTCTTTGGCTATGCTATTTTGATAGGACATGATTATTTGTTAGTATGCTTCGAAGCATTATTATTTTTTATGTTTTATAAGCTTTTATCTTGAATCATTTGGATCTGAACATTCATGCCACAATAAAGAAAATTACATTGAGAATTATGCTAGGTAGCATTCCACATCAAAAAAATCTGCTTTTATCATTTACCTACTCGAGGACGAGCAGGAATTAAGCTTGGGGATGCTTGATACGTCTCCAACGTATCTATAATTTTTTATTATTCCATGCTATTATGTTACCCCTTTTTGATGTTTATGAGCTTTATTTTACACATTTATATCATTTTTGGGACTAACCTACTAACCGGAGGTCCAACCCGTGTTGTTGTTTTTTTGCCTATTTCAGTATTTCGAAGAAAAGGAATATCAAATGGAGTCCAAACGGAATGAAACCTTCGGGAGCGTGATTTTTGGAACCAACGTGATCCAGAGAACTTGGAGTGCAAGTCAAGAAGCAAACGAGGAGGCCAGGAGATAGGAGGGCGCGCCCACCCCTCCTGGGCGCGCCCCCTGTCTCCTGTGCCCCTCGAGCGGCCACAGACGTACTTCTTCCTCCTATATATACCTACGTACCCCGAAAACATCCAGGGTGCCAACGAAAAACAATTTCCACCGCCGTAACCTTCTGTATCCGTGAGATCCCATCTTGGAGCCTTCGTCGGCGTTCCGCCGGAGGGGGAATCGACCACGGAGGGCTTCTACATCAACACCATAGCCCCTCCGATGAGTTGTGAGTAGTTTACCACAGACCTTCGGGTCCATAGTTATTAGCTAGGTGGCTTCTTCTCTCTTTTGGATCTCAATACAATGTTCTCCCCCTCTCTTGTGGAGATCTATTCGATGTAAACTCTTTTTGCGGTGTGTTTGTCGAGATCCGATGAATTGTGGGTTTATGATCAAGTTTATCTATGAGAAATATTTGAATCTTCTCTGAATTCTTTTATGTATGATTGAGTTATCTTTGCAAGTCTCTTTGAATTATCAGTTTGGTTTGGCCTACTAGATTGATCTTTCTTGCCATGGGAGAAGTGCTTAGCTTTGGGTTCAATCTTGAGGTGTCCTTACCCAGTGACAGAAAGGGTTGCAAGGCACGTATTGTATTGTTGCCATCGAGGATAAAAAGATGGGGTTTATATCATATTTCTTGAGTTTATCCCTCTACATCATGTCATCTTTCTTAATGCGTTACTCTGTTCTTATGAACTTAATACTCTAGATGCATGCTGGATAGCGGTCGATGTGTGGAGTAATAGTAGTAGATGCAGGCAGGAGTCGATCTACTTGTCGTGGACATGATGCCTATATACATGATCATGCCTAGATAATCTCATAATCATTCGCTTTTCTATCAATTGCTTGACAGTAATTAGTTCACCCACCATAATACTTATGCTATCTTGAGAGAAGCCACTAGTGAAACCTATGGCCCCCGGGTCTATCTTTTATCATATAAGCTTTCAATATACTTTTATTTGCATCTTTACTTTTTGCATCTATATTATAAAATACCAAAAATATATTTATCTTATCATACTATCTCTATCAGATCTCACTTTCGCAAGTGGCTGTGAAAGGATTGACAACCTCTTTATTGCGCTGGTTGCGAGTTCTTTGTTTGTTTGTGTAGGTGCGTGGGACTTTTGAGGAGCCTCCTACTGTATTGATACCTTGGTTCTCAAAAACCGAGGGAAATACTTACGCTACTATTGCTGCATCACCCTTTCCTCTTCAAGGAAAACAAACACAAGCTCAAGACGTAGCAACCGCACTTGGAGTTGGCCATGATAGACTCAAGGAAGAATTTGATACACTTTAGAACGCTCACAGGGTCTTAAAGGGTGTTCATGCTTCTCTCAAAGAGTCTCATGATCAACTCCAAGCGAGGCTAACCAAGGATATTTCCACTTGTCCTCCCTTCGTTCTAATTGATATTGCCCATGCTACTAACCCTTGTTGTGAGCATGTGCATCTCATGGAGGAAAATGCTGAGTTGTAATAGCAACTTGATAAGGGCCTTGTGACTTGCATACAAGGCGAGAAGAACCTCAATGACCTTTTGAGCAATCAAAAGGAAGTCGTGGGAAAGGAAGGACTTGGGTTTGTACCCAAGTCAAAGAAAGAACAAGAGCAAGCAATCTCTCCCACTCAAGGGCAACTTTGTCAAGGAGGGTGAGGGTGCTCATGAGAAGAAGAAGAACAAGGAAGTGGGTGGTAATGCCAAGAAGGGAAAAAACCGCTCCTAGCAACGAAGTCGGCGACTTTAACCTGTCTTATGTTTTGTGTCGTGCTAGTGATGGGCATGTTTATGCTAAATTTTGTGGTTCTTCTTATCAGTACATTGAATGGTCTATTTGGGTTCCTAAGACCCATGTTACTAACATCAAAGGACCCATTCAAAAATGGGTACCTAAATCCAAGCATTGATCTCTTTTAGGAGTTTTCTTCTGGTGGGGTGTCATGGTTGCTCGATAGTGGAGCAATAAATCATATGACCGGGAGCAAGGACTTGGTGGTGGACGTGCATCCAATTCCATCTATGCCCACCCATGTCCAATTCGGTGGTGCTTCAACTTCTAAGGTATTAGGGCATGGAAAGGTGGTCATCTCTCAAGATTTATCTATTGAGAAGGTCATGCTTGTTGAGTCCCTTGCATACAATTTACTTTCGGTTCGTCAACTTGCACTTATGGGCTTTGCAATATTCTTTGATCTTGATACCGTGGCCCTTTTGTTGAGCAAGACTCTTAAAATAGCCTTTGTTGGGCATGTTGAGAACGATCTCTATGTGGTGAACTTTTCGGAGAGACCCAGTAAGACCGCGACTTGCCTAATGGCTAAAGTTGATGTGTGTTGCCTTTGGCATCGCCGACTAGCCCTCCTTCACATGGATCTCTTTGGTCCTCCATCTTTTAATAGTCTTGGTGGAAGAAAGTATTGCTTGGTGATTGTGGATGACTACTCAAGATACACATGGGTATACTTCTTCAAGAGGAAGAGTGAGACTCAACAAACCGTCATCAACTTTGCAAATGAAGCTCAACATCAACATGAAGCAAAGATCTTGATGATTAGAAGTGACAACGGTACCAAGTTCAAGAACTACACCTAGGATGAGTTTCTTAGTGACGAGGGGATCAAGCACCAATATGTTGCACCCTATACCCCTCAACAAAATGGTGTGACAGAAAGGAAGAACCGGACGTTGATGGATGCGGCAAGGACCATGATGGCAGAATTCAGATCTCCGTACAACTTTTGGGCCAAAGCCATCAACACCGCCTATCATGCTTCCAATAGGCTCTACCTCCGCAAAGGCTTGAACAAGACTCCTTATGAGATACTTACCGGCAACAAGTACTTCCAGGTGTTTGGTTGTAAGTGTTTCATTATCAAAAAGGGTGTTCATTTGTCTAAATTCGAACCTAGAGCTCAAGAGGGCATATTTGTTGGTTATGCTACAAACTCTCATGTTTATCGTGTCCTCAACAAGTCCATCGAACTCATTGAGGAGACGTTTAACGTGGAGTTTGATGAAATAACGTCTCCCAAGTGCAGCAAAGTGGTCTTTGTGATGTAGGCGATGAAATTCCTCCCCAAGCCATAAGAAGAATGTGGATTGGTCAAATACTCCCCATTGAGGAACCCCTTGTGGCGGAAGGAGAAGGACAATGCTCTACTCAAGTGAGGCGATTACCTACGCTAGACCCACACGCTTTCGAAGAACAAAGTGAAGGCCCTCAACTCAATGAACAAGACCAAGGGCAAGATCAACTCCATGGAGATGGTCATGCACCAAATGATGCCCAAGATCAAGTTCATGCCTCCGAGCTCGCTCAAGATCAAGAGCAAGATCAATTTCAAGAGCAAGCTCAAGAAGGTGCTCAAGATCAAGAGCAAGCTCAAGATCAAGAGCAAACTCAAGACGGTGCTTGATGTCTACTATGCAACTTTATTCTTGTAGACACATGTTGGGCCTCCAAGCGCAGAGTTTTGTAGGACAGTAGCAATTTTCCCTCAGGTGGATGGCCTAAGGTTTATCAATCCGTGGGAGGCATAGGATGAAGATAGTCTCTCTCAAACGACCCTGCAACCAAATACAAGAAATCTCTTGTGTCCCCAACACACCCAATACGATGGCAAATTGTATAGGTGCACTAGTTCAGCGAAGAGATGGTGATAAAAGTGTAATATGGATGGTAGAAATATATTTTTATAATCTGAATAAATAAAACCAGCAAGGTAGCAAATAGTAAATGGGCACAAAAATGGTATTGCAATGCTTGAAAATGAGGCCTAGGGTCCGTACTTTTGCTAGTGCAATCTCTCAATAGTGCAAATATAATTGGATCATATAACCATCCCTCAAAGTGCAATGAAGAATCACTCCAAAGTTCCTATCTAGCAGAGAACATAAGAATAAATTATTTGTAGGGTACGAAACCACCTCAAAACTATTTTTTCCGTTCGATCTATTCAAGAGTTTGTACTAAAATAACACAAAGCCACTCTTTCCATTCGATCTATCCTAGAGTTTGTACTAAAATAACACCAAAGCAAATCATATTCATAATACTCAATCCAACACAAAGAACTTCAAAGAGTGCCCCAAGATTTCTATTGGAGAAACAAAGACAAGAACATGCATGAATCCCTATGCATAGATTACCCTAGTGTCACCTGGGAATCCGCGAGTGGAGTGCCAAAACATATATCAAGTGAATCAATGTGGTACCCCATTGTCCCACGAGTACTCAATTGCAAGACATATGTCAAGTGTTCTCAAATCCATAAAAGTATTCAATCCAATAACAATGAAATCTCAAAGGGAAAAACTCAATTCATCACAACAAGATAGAGAGAGGAAAACACCATATGATCCGACTATATTAACAAAGCCCACGATACATCAAGATCGAGACATCTCAAGAACACGAGAGAAGGAGATTAAACACATAGCTACTGGTACAAACCCTCAGCCTCTAGGGTGGACTATTCCCTCCTCATCGTGGTGGCCGACGGGATGATGAAGATGGCCACCAGAGATGATTCTCCCTCTGGCGGAGTGCTGGAACGGGGTCTAGATTGGTTTTCGGTGGCTACAAAGCCTTGCGCGGCAAAACTTCTGATCTAGGGCTACCCCGAAGGGTTTTCGAATATTTGGGAATTTATAGGGCGAAGAGGGAGTGTGGGAGGCCACCGAGGTGGGCACAACCCACTTGGGCGCGCCTGGGGGCCCAGGCGCACCCTAGTGGGTTATGCCCCCCTCGGGGCACCCCCCAGGTACTTCTCTGGCCCATTGGTGGTCTTCTGGTCCATCAAAATCTACAAAAATTGTCGCGGTGTTTGGACTCCGCTTGATATTGATTCCTGTGATGTAAAAAACAAGCAAAAACAGCAACTAGCACTGGGCACTGGGCACTGGGTCAATAGTTTAGTCCCCAAAAATGATATAAAGTTGCTACTAAATGATTGTAAAACATCCAATAATGATAATATAACAGCATGAATACTTCATAAAATATAGATACGTTGGAGACGTATCAGCATCCCCAAGCTTAATTCCTACTCGTCCTCGAGTAGGTAAATGATAAAAGAAATAATTTATGAAGTGTGAATGCTAGTAAAGTGCATAAGTTTGATCAATGATAATTTCAATCACTTTTCCTAGCATCATAATGGCAATTCTTTCTCATAAAACTTCTCATGACAAAGTAGCAACCAATTCACATGTTAAGGTTCAAACAATGAATTCTCTTGAAACTCAACAACCTATGTTCTCGTTCACCAAGCAATTGTAATTCAACTTATTCAACAGAGTCTAAGTAAGAGCTCCACATACTCAACCATCATATAGTCTTCTATGATTGCTAACACTCACCGCATACACATGAGCAAAACATTTCAACCGAACACATAGAAAGATAGGGACTTGTAATTTTGCCTCCCAACGTATTCACCTTTAGGTGATGTCAACAATAATAACTCATGCTACCCATATCCAACTGGATATATGTGCCTAGATCTTTCCTCACCACATGATGCTTGCCAAAAGAGAAAAATAAAAAGGAATGGAGAGAAAAACTTTGACTCTTGCATGAAAGTAAATACATAAAGCAAAAGATAGGCCCTTCGCAGAGGGAAGGTTTGTTTGTATGCTCAAACCCTTAGTGCAAAAGAACGTCAGGTTATATTGCCCCTTGTGATGGCAACCTTTATTATGTAGTCTGTCGCTTTTATTCTTTACCATCACAAGTTCGTACAATGCTCAATTTACTCTTACACTAAATGATCTCACACTTTTAGAAGCAATTTTTATTGCCTTATTGCACCGATGACAACTTACTTGAAGGATCTTGCTCAATCCTTAGGTAGGTATGGCGGACTCTTGAAAATAAGATTTGGATTTAAGGGTTTTTGGATGCACAAGTAGTATCTCTACTTGGTGCGGAATTTTGGCTAGCAAATATGGGGGGCAAGCACCACATGTTGAAGGATCTATGACAATATAACTTCTATGTGAATATGAACAAACATAAACCATTACGTTGTCTTCCTTGTCCAACGTCAACAATTTTGGCATATAACATTTTGATGGGGGCTCACAATCAGAAAAGATACCCAAGATAGTGTATTTGCAAGTGAAAGTTCTCTTCCTTATACTATTTATTCGTGAATTGCTTGTATGACCAATATTGTGATTGTCAAGCCTCAAAAGATTTCACTTTCTAAACCCAATGTGAAGCTACCACTAGGCATGATATGATTTCAACTTTATGACATTCAATTTATTCAACAATTTACTCATAGGATATAAGTGAAGCACTAGAGCAATTCCATAGAAAAGAGCTTCGTTGACGGGATGTGAGTATCGCTTACCTAGCCTCCCAAGCAACTATTTGAGGACTCTATTTTATTTAAAACTTTCATATCTAAGTAATTTATTAAAACAGCAAGAAAAAAATGACATTCTAAGAATAGCACACATCATGTGAAGAAGTAAAAACTTAGGCTCAACCGATACTAACCGATGATCATTAAAGAAGAAAGGTGGGATGCCTACCGGGGCATCCCCAAGCTTAGATGGTTGAGACTTATTGGAATATTAACTTGGGATGCCTTGGGCATCCCCAAGATTGAGCTTTTGTGTCTCCTTAATTCCTCTCATATCATGGTTTTCCTAAATCTTAAAAACTTCATCCACACAAAACTCAACAAGAACTTGTGAGATAAGTTAGTATAAACCAATGCAAAAAAAATATCATTCTCTACTGTAGCAAATCACTTAAATTATTATTCAACATTGCATACTAAATGCCTCTGCATATTTAATACTCCTATCCTCAAATAGAATCATTAAACAAGCAAACATATGCAAACAATGCAAACATAACAGCAATCTGTCAAAACAGTACAGTCTGTAAATAATGCAAGATTCATCATACTTCCCTAACTCCAAAAATTATGAAAATTTACCACACTATAGAAAATTTATCATAGCTTATTATGCAAAAAGTTTCAACATTTTATCACATTCTGACCTTTCTAGGGAATTTTTGCAACAGTGATAAACTTTCTTTTTTGAAACAGCAACATGCAAAGGCTATACTTGACATTTTTATTGAAACAAAAGATGGAAAACATTATTATAAGTAAAATCAAGCAAATTCTAACAAAATAAAATGACACTCCAAGCAAAACACATATCATGTGACGAATGAAAACATAGCTACAAGTGAGGTTACCAATAATCTTGGAGACGAAAGAGGGAATGCCTTCCGGGGCATCCCCAAGCTTAGTTGCTTGCATCTTCCTTGAATATTACCTTGGTTGCCTTTAGCATCCCCAAGCTTAGGGTCTTGTTACTCCTTATTCTCCTCATATTGATATCTCAACAAAAACTTGAAAACTTCAATCACACAAAACTTAACGGAATTTCGTGAGATGGGTTAGTATGATAAAGAGAAAACCATTTCACTTTGGTACTGTAAAATACAAGATTCATAATTGTTTACACACAATTACTACTGTATCATATCATTTCCACAATTTATATTGAGCAATATAAGCCATAGAAACTAGAAAACAAGCAAACTATGCATTGAAAACGGAATCTGTCAAAAACAGAACAGTCTGTAATGATCTGGATAACTACCATACTACTGCTACTCCAAAAATTATGAAAAAATTAGTACCACATGAGAAATTTGTATATTAAACTTATGCAAAAAGAATGAACTCAAAATAACTCTTCTGTTAAAAACAATAATTATTTTTGTGAGTGCAAAAGTTTCTGTTTTTTAGCAAGATCAAATCAACTATCACCCAACATGATACCAAAGGCTTTACTTGGAATTTTATTTAAGAAAAGCAATAAACATGATTAATACAGTAGCAAAATCATGTGAACACACAAAAATAGTAGGTGGAAGTGTTGGGTTGTCGCCCAACAAGCGCTTTTCTTTAATGCCTTTTAGCTAGGCATGATGATTTCAATGATGCTCGCATAAAAGATAATGACCGAAACACAAAGAGAGCATCATGAAGCATATGACTAGCACATTTAAGTCTAACCCACTTCCTATGCATAGGGATTTTGTGATCAAACAAAGTATGGGAACAAGAATCAACTAGCATAGGAAGGTAAGACAAGCATGACATCAAAACTTTCAACATAAAGAGAGGAAACTTGATATTATTGCAATTCCTACAAGCATATGTTCCTCCCTCATAATAATTTTCAGTAGCATCATGAATGAATTCAACAATATAGCCATCACATAAATCATTCTTTTCATGACACAAATGCATAGAAAACTTATTACTCTTCACATAAGCAAATTTATTCTCATCAATAGTAGTGGGAGCAAACTCAACAAAATAACTATCATGTGATTGAAAATTAAAATCATGATGAAAAGTTTCATGGTTATCATTATTCAATATAGCATACATGTCATCACCATAATCATCATAAATAGCAACATTGTTGTCATAATCAATTGTAACCTCTTCCCAAATAGTGGATTCATCATTAAATAAAGTCATGACCTCTCCAAATCCACTTTCATCAATATAATCATCATAAATAGGAGGCATGCAATCATTATAAAAAATTTGAACATCAAATCTTGGCGGACTAAAAATATCATCTTCATCAAACATAGCATCCCCATGCTTATGACTTTGCATATCACTAGCATCATGAATATTCAAAGAATTCATACTAGCAACATTGCAATCATGCTCATCATTCATGGATTCTATGCCAAACATTTTACAGCATTCTTCTTCTAACAATTGAGCACAATTTTCCGATCCATCATTTTCAAGAAAGATATTATAAAGATGATCAATAATATGATGCAACCTCAATTCCATTTTTTAGTTTTCTTTTATAAACCAAACTAGTGATAAAACAAGAAACTAAAAGATTCGATTACAAAAGATATACCTTCATGCACTCACCTCCCCGGCAACGGCGCCATAAAAGAGCTTGATGTCTACTATGCAACTTTATTCTTGTAGACACGTGTTGGGCCTCCAAGCGCAGAGTTTTGTAGGACAGTAGCAATTTTCCCTCAAGTGGATGACCTAAGGTTTATCAATCTGTGGGAGGCGTAGGATGAAGATAGTCTCTCTCAAACGATCCTGCAACCAAATACAAGAAATCTCTTGTGTCCCCAACACACCCAATACAATGGCAAATTGTATAGGTGCACTAGTTCGGCGAAGAGATGATGATAAAAGTGTAATATGGATGGTAGAAATATATTTTTATAATCTGAATAAATAAAAACATCAAGGTAGCAAATAGTAAACGGGCACAAAAACGGTATTGCAATGCTTGAAAATGAGGCCTAGGGTCCGTACTTTCGCTAGTGCAATCTCTCAACAGTGCTAATATAATTGGATCATATAACCATCCCTCAAAGTGCGATGAAGAATCACTCCAAAGTTCCTATCTAGTGGAGAACATAAGAATAAATTGTTTGTAGGCTACGAAACCACCTCAAAGCTATTCTTTTCGTTTGATCTATTCAAGAGTTTGTACTAAAATAACACAAAGCTATTATTTCCTTTCGATCTATCCTAGAGTTCGTAAATAACACCAAAGCAAATTCATATTCATAATACTCAATCCAACACAAAGAACTTCAAAGAGTGCACCAAGATTTCTACCGGTGAAACAAAGACAAGAACGTGCATCAACCCCTATGCATATATTACCCCAATGTCACCTCGAGAATCCGCGAGTTGAGTGCCAAAACATATATCAAGTGAATCAATACGATACCCCATTGTCACCACGAGTATTCAATTGCAAGACATATATCAAGTGTTCTCTAATCCATAAAAGTATTCAATCCGATAACAACAAAATCTCAAAGGGAAAAACTCAATTCATCACAACAAGATAGAGAGGGGAAACACCATATGATCCGACTATATTAAAAAGCCCGCGGTATGTCAAGATCGAGACATCTCAAGATCACAAGTGAGAGAGAGATTAAACGCGTAGCTACTAGTACAAACCCTCAACCCGAGGGTGCACTATTCCCTCCTCATCGCGGTGGCCGCCAGGATTATGAAGATGGCCACCGGAGATGATTCCCTCTCTGGTGGAGTGCCGGAACGGGGTCTAGATTGGTTTTCGGTGTCTACAGAGCCTTGCGGTGGCGGAACTTCTGATCTAGGGCTACCCCGAAGGGTTTTGGATTATTTGGAATTTATAGGACGAAGAGGGGGTGCGGGGGGCCACCGAGGTGGGCACAACCCACATGGGTGCGCCTGGGGGCACAGGCGCGCCCTGGTGGGTTGTGCCCCCCTCGGGTCACCCCTAGGTGCTGCACTGGCCCATTGGTGGTCTTCTGGTCCATAAAAATCCACAAAAAGTTTCACGGTGTTTGGACTCCGTTTGATATTGATTTCCTGCAATGTAAAAAACAAGCAAAAAAACAGCAACTGGCACTGGGCACTGGGTCAATAGGTTAGTCCCAAAAAATGATATAAATTTGCTATAAAATTATTATGAAACATCCAAGAATGAGAATATAACAGCATGAACACTTCATAAATTATAGATACGTTGAAGACGTATCAGTGCTCAAGATGTGCAAGATGATCCTCAAATGCCCATCGAGGAAATTTTGGAGTGTCGTGTCGCTAAGGTGGCTTCCAAGATCGAGCGTAAACAACATGTCATGGAGAATGTGCTTGGAAGATTGAGAAAAGGGGTAACTACTCGCAAACAATTGTCAATTTTGTGAGCATCACGCGTTTGTTTCGTGTGTTGAGCACCAAAAGGTACATGAGGCGCTTGATGATGAATATTGGCTTGAAGAAATGCATGATGAACTGAACAACTTTGAGCGCAATCAAGTATGGGAATTAGTGCCAAGGCCAACGAAGGAACATAATGTCATTGGAACCAAATGGATCTTCAAGAACAAGCAAGATGCAAATGGTGTGGTTGTTCGAAACAAGGCAAGATTGGTGGCACAAGGCTACTCCCAAGTCAAGGGTATTGACTACGGTGAAACCTTTGCCCCCGTTGCTCGTCTTGAATCTATTCGCATGTTTCTTTCTTATGCATCTCATCATGACTTTAAGTTGCAACAAATGGATTTGAAAAGTGCATTTCTTAATGGTCCTTTGAATGAGTTGGTGTATGTCAAATAACCTCCGGGATTCAAGGATCCCAAGTTCCGCACTCATGTATACAAACTAAAAAAGGCACTCTATGGCCTTAAACAAGCCCCATGTGTGTGGTATGAGCACCTTACCGAGTTGTTGCAAGATCATGGGTTTGAAACTGGGAAAATCGATCCCACTCTTTTTACAAAGAGGGTCAAAGGGGATTTTTTTCATATGCCAACTATATGTTGATGATATTATCTTTGGTTCTCCTAACAAATCTTTTAATGATGAGTTTGCCACACTAATGACCAAGAAGTTTGAGATGTATATGATGGGAGAGTTGACGTTCTTTCTTGGGTTCGAAGTCAAACAAAGAAGAGAAGGAACGTTCATCAACCAAGCCAAGTATACCCAAGACATGCTCAAGAAATTCAAGCTAGATGATCTCAAGCCGGTCAAGTTTCCAATGCCCACCAAATGCAAGCTTGACAGTGATCCCAATGGTAAAGCGGTGGATCAAAAGGTATATCGTTCCATGATTGGATCCTTACTAGACCGGATATCTTGTTGAGTGTGGGAATATGTGCACGGTTTCAAGCCGCACCTAAGGAAAGTCACTTTGTGGCAGTCAAGCAAATCTTTTGATATTTGGATCATACCCCAAATTTTGTCTTATGGTACCCCGAAGGAGCAAGCTTTGATCTCATTGGTTACTCCGATTCGGATTGGGTGGGAGATTGTGTGGATAGGAAGTCAACTTCCGGAGGGTGTCAATTTCTTGGTCGCTCTTTGGTGAGTTGGTCTTCAAAGAAGCAAAATTGTATATCTCTCTCATCCATCGAGGCCAAGTATGTAGCCACCGCAAGTTCTTGTGCACGGTTGCTACGGATGAGTCAAACTTTAAATGATTACGGTGTCACTTGTGACAAAGTGCCTTTTCTATGGGACAATGAAAGTGCTGTCAAGATTTCTCTCAATCCGGTCCAACATAGAAAGACGAAGCATATTGAGATTCGTCATCATTTCATTAGGGATCTCATCAAGCGGGGAGATATTAATATCATCTACATCAACACTTAAGAGCAACTAGCGGATATTTTCACCAAGCCTCTAGATGAAGCAAGATTTCGCGAGTTAAGGCATGAGCTAAATATCATTGAGTTAAGCAATGTAGCTTGAATCTAGGCATACCCCACCACACTCATCATCATTACTTGTTCTAGATGTAGGCATGGACATAGGGGTGTCGTTCTCTCAATGAACTCTCCCTCGCCCATTATGCATAAATCGATCAAGTCTTTGATACTAGCCATTTTTTATGGTACTTGTGCTTCAAAGATGAGTCTAGGTCACGAGCCCAAGGTTAAGATCTTCGCGTGCCATACCACTTGACTCAAACATAGGTGGCCTCGGCCACCGCCCTCTTTTTGAGAGTTGTGTGGTTTTCCTGTTCTTCATTTTGTTGGTTTGTGTTTGGTGTGTGTTGGTTTTAGTCTCTCCGTGGGTGCAACTCTGGCTTTTAGTTTTGTTTTGCTCTTTGAGTTGCTCACTCTGCTCTTTCGGTGTTCTTTTTAGTTGGGGCTAGTCTTGTTTTCTCTGCTATCTAGCAGAGTTTGCGCTGGGTGGCACTACCGTTGGGATAGGGCGGTACTATCGCTTAGTAGCTTCGAGCGGTACTACCACCCGCCCGAGTGGTACTACCATTACGAGGCGGGCCTGGGGGTTATGTCGGGCAGGGGGAGTTTCATTCTCCCCCATACCCATTCGACTCTCCCCGCCCGTTCCTCTTTTGCTCCAGCGACGAACTCGCCGCAGGAGGCCGCCGCCGGGCCGCCTTCTCCTGGCCGTCCTTCACATTTTCCTCTGGTGGAATTGATCCCCACGCCTTCCTCTTGCCATGGATGCTGGTATTGCCCTTGTTTGGTAGCACCACTTGAGGCGGAGGATGACGGTTTGCCTATAGCCGCGGCCAAATCCGGTACTATCGGGGGTGCCAACTTTGAAAATGCTCCTACCAAACATCAATCCAACTAGTATAGCAGCCTTCAACAACCTACTCAAGCCTCGATCTGGCCAAAAATCAATGAATGCAAAGTCTATTGCCCCTAAAGCCTAGATCTGATAACTAGAAGCAAAGAGGGGAAGAACGGGCCCTACATCGCATCTGTGAAGATTCACCCCGTGACAGAGAAGAAGACCTATGAGCTATTTTCGTTTCTGGACATCCTTCATCGCATCTTCAGAGATACTATGTTTACTCGCATTGGGAACTTGGATATGGTCCATTCGTACCTTTTGGATATGTTACTTTTTTGCCAGCATGAGAAGGACAACAACTCAGGGGAGACCTTGGATATCTCTCATGTCATGTGGTCAGAGCTCCTCTCTTCTATCACTAAGCGCAAGTGCCCCATCTATGCCCCTTATCTGATGTTTCTCATTGAGAAGGTATGGGTTCACACCTATCCTGGAGTCTTGTTGGAGAATGGTGAAATGATCTCTCACGAGGTTAAGCGTCTAAGATAGAAGGAGCACTGGGCACTCCTACTCCGGAGTCCGGGCTTCCATCAGGTGGACGAAGTTCAGGCTAAGGCTGAGGATGATGAGGACCATGAGCCCTATGGTGCGGAGCCCTCATGTGCAAAGAAGCTCAAGCGCAAGATGAAGAAGCGTTTCTGCATGGAGTCTCACGGGCAGTATACGGCCCATGTGTCTGAGGAGAAGTCCCGCAGCCGTCACAAGGTTCTTATGCGCCGCCTGGGTGTAGAGATTTCTAGTGGACCAGAGGACAAGGTCACTGACGAGGATAATTGGGTCTCTCGGCACTGCCCATGGACAGATTCAGACACTGAGCAGCCTTCTGCCGATGATGGAGGCGCGGGTGATCACGCGGGGATGTGATGATGGAGATAGTTGGCTTTGCTATCACCTGTGTTCGTAGCAGCACTCTTTGCCCTTTTGGTGTCTCGATGCCAAAGGGGGGAGAGTTTAGGGATTTGTCGAGTTGCGAGTGTGTTTTCGTTTGCCGTGCCTTTCTCTCTTGCAAACTCTTGTGTCATGTGTCTTGTTGTCATTTGGTTTGGTTTGGTTTGTGTCTGTGAGACCTGGTTACCTAGTACCTTGGTAGTTTGTGAGATGCATGCTTAACTAATGTTTATATTATGCTCACTAACTACTCCTTGCATCCTAACTAATGTCCCATGAGTTTCGAAAAATATTCCTGTGTTCAAAAATATTCACATATTCAAACTTGTTAGCGTTTTTTAAGTTTCTTTGGTTGTCTCAAAAAATATTCCTGTTTTAGAGGAAATCACATATTCAAAAAATTGTCGTTTTTTCAAAAATTATTTGCGTTTTGAAAAAAAGGAGTTTCAAACTTTGCATGTGTCCAAATTTTGTTTGGAATTTCAAAAACAGTACCCTTATTCAAATTGTGTTCATAGATCCAAAACAATTGTGCGTTCAAATTTTATTAGGAATTTCAAAAAATGTTCCCGTTTTTTAAAACTTGCACAAAGATTCAAATTTTCATGCTTTCAGAAAAGAATCAAGATTTTGTTCAAAATTATTGCGTTTCAAAATATTGTTTGAGGTTTTTAAAAATTATTCACGATTTTCAAAAGGTCCATGTTTAAAATATAACTCTTTTAAATAAATGTGTTTTGAAGTTTGAAAAAGTGTGCCAGCTCCACACTTCCGATAGCTTAAAGATCCACATTGCTTGTTAACCAACAACCTTTCTCATCTCAAGTGGCTTGCCACGAACAAGTATTTGAAAAAGGATGAACAAGCATTTGGAAAATGTTAAACAAATATTTTTATAATATTGAACAAGTATTTGAGAAAATGTTAATCAAGCATTCAAAAAATGTTGAACAGGTATTTGTAAAATGTTAGTTAAGCATTCAAAAAATGAACAAGTATTTGAAAAATGTTAATCAAGCATTCAGGAAATGTTGAATGTGTATAGAAATATTGTTGATCATGTATAAAAAAATTGATCATATATATAAAAATGACGAAAAAATGTTCATTTTTTAATATATATAAAAAATCTTAGTCAAAAATTGAAAAAAAAGTGATCATGTATTAAAAAATGATGAAAAAATTTGATCATGTATATAAAAATGCTAATCAAGCGTTTGAAAAAATGTTGAACAAGTGTTTGAATAATGTTAATCAAGCATTTGAAAAATGCTAAATGTATGTAGAAAAAATGCTGACATGTATTCAAAAAATGTGAAATCTTGTTATTTGAAAACTACTCCCTCAATCCCATAATATAATAGCGGTTTCGACACTACACTAGTGTAAAAAATGCTCTTATATCATGGGATGGTGGTAGTATTAATCAAGCATTTGAGAAAAGTTTAAAAGGTGTGTATAGGAAAAATGTTGATCAAGTATTAAAAAAATGTTAGTCTTATGTCGAAAAATTGTTAATCAACCATTTCAAGAAAATTAAAATATGTATTAGAAAAATGTTGACCATATATTAAAATATGTTAAATTTGTATGGGAAAATGTTAGACATGTATTAGAAAAATGTTGTTGACATATACGAAAAATGTAGAATGAAACCAAAAGAAACGAAGAAGAATCAAAATAAAAATGAAAAGTAAAACAAAAATAGAGAAGAGATAAGAAAACCAAACAAGAAACAAAGAAGAGAAGAAAGAAAATAAAAAACCGAGGAAAAACAAGGAAGAAAGAAAAAAAGAAACAGAAGAAAGAAGAAAAAAAGGAAAAGAAAAGAAAAAACAGTGAAAATAGAGAAAAATCGGTGAAAGGAAAACGGATAAGAATTAGTGGAAACCCCTCTCGATTCGAATTAAGTAGGTCCGTGCTACTAGTTTAGCACGAACGCGATTGTATCCCAGTGGCAAGCAGCCCGTGCAACCAAGCAGTAGAGCAAGGTTTGAATCCTTCCAGCGCATGTTTACTTTTCTCTCCCTATTTCTTTTAAGTTCCTGCTATTGGGCTGGCCCATTACTGTACAGTTTGACGCTAGAGATAGTTTCGCCTCACTCAATGCGTGATCTAGTTGCCGCATTGCCTCGCACACATTCTTGTTTTTTATATTTATTTCCTTTGTATGAAATCTTAATGGGTCGGCCAGTAGAGCGGCATATAAGAGATCTTTAAAATCACTAATTAAGGGATACCCCTTGCAAAGATCACTTCGACGTTCCCAGGTTGCAACAAGTGGCGCACATGCAGTGCACCACTTGTCGTAACCTGGTAGTTTTCCTTTTTTTTTGCATATATCCGTTTATTCCAAACATTTATATCTTAAATCATGCGTCCTAATCGCGAACCGTTTTCACCATCAGATTTCTTGTGTTCAGATTTTCGAAATTAGATCCCATGTTAATAGGATACAACAAACTTTTTTTCATGAAAAAGCTAGAGAAAATAAGAGAAAAGGAAACCAACCCGGAAGCCAAGTTTTTTTCTTTTCCGAGAGGCACAGTTGTGCCTCTCCACGAAGCAAATCTGTGTCTCACGGAAGCAAATCGGTGCCTCTTACGAAAGAGCAAAAAATAGTGTGTTTTTTTGTTTTCTGTGAGTCAAAGTTGTGCCTCTCGAAGAAGCAAATCTGCACCTCCACGAGAAGCAAATCGGTGCCCCTCGCGGAAGATTTTTTTTCACTTTTCTGTGAGGCACAACTAAGCCTCTCATGGAAGCAAAATTGTGCCTCCATGATTTGCCTCAAAAAATGAGTTTCTTTTCCCTTTCTAAGAGACACGCCTCTCGTGAAGTATATTTGTGCCTCCGCGAGAAGCAAATATGTGCCCCCCGTGGTCCTTTTTTGAGAGGACTTGCGAAAGCAAACCTGTGGCTCCATGGAAACAAAATTTGTGCCTCTCGTGAAAGAAAATTTATGTTTTTCTACCAATTTTAAAAAAAACTAGGGAAAACCAGGGGAAAAAGCCGAAAAATCATCAAAAACCCAAAAACATGTGCAGAAAAATAAAACAAATTGAGGAAACGCCGAGCACACCAGACGTAGCGGCGGAGCGCCAAAGTGACCTTAAGGAGCTCTCGCAATAGGTACCCCACAATTAGTTACTCTAAGAGCATGCATCGCAGCCCATTACTTTGATCGCTAGCTTCGACTCAGCGCATTCCTTATCGCCTATGGGAATAGCGGTTTGGCCCAAGACTGTAGCGTAGGTTTCCCTGCTAATGTTTTATCTTTTTTTCATCATTTTGTAGCTTTGTTCTTATTTCTAGATTTCTTTCTTCATTTTTCATTCTTCGGTTTCTCTATTTTTTGTGGATATACATTAGGGACACTTATCTGTACACTTTAACATTTTCAAAATATATGATTATTTTCTTTCTTAAAATGTATTACAAATGTTTTTTTACACGTTGTACATTTTTTAATACATCAGGAAAAATATTTATACATGTTCAAATAAATTTCAGTACATGGTCAACAAAAATCTCAAATATACTTTTAGATGTCAAGTGTATTATTTAACACATGTTTACATTTTTTGGTATAC
>NC_057801.1:558439478-558488735 GCF_018294505.1 Triticum aestivum
ATAGCATTCTTTTAAACATATGTTTTCATGTGTACTTTTCTAATACACATTGTACATTTTTCGTATACAACAAAATTTTCATACTGGTTTACAAAAATACAAGTTTTGATGACTCCTTTTTTCATACACATTTTATATTTTTCGTGTATATGAGGGCATTTTTTATACACGTTTAAGATTTTCTAAAATACATGATTAACTTTCTTGAAGTGCTATGATTTAGAAAAAACTAAAAGGAAAATACGAAAATGGATATATAAAGCAAACGAGAAAAGTTAAATAAAAATTAGCAACATAAAAGCTAAAGAGAAGAAGAAGATAAAAGGCTTGATGTCAGCTACTACCTCGCACAAGTCGGTTGTGTTGAAGCGATGCAAGCTAACACGTCACAGTAGGCAGGACATAGACGCACCATTCACAATCTCTACACGTCTATAAGTCGATTCATTTTTTGTTTTCAGATGTTTTTTATGAAAATGATTTTTCAAATTTTAGAAAATCGTTAATTTGAAAAACAATTGTTAAAAATTTCGAAATTTTGAAAAAATTCAGGAAATTGAAAAAGTTCATGATTTTAAAAAATTGTGAACTCAAAAAAAATCTTGAATTTGAAAATAACTCACGACTCCAAAAAAATCACGAGTTTGAAAAAACCTTGTGAGTTTGGAATATTTTCTTGTATGTGGAATTTTTATAAATTTGGAAAAAGTTCTTATTTTGGAAAAACTATCATGAGCTCAAAAATGTTAATAAATTCATAAAAATTTAATGAATTTGTAAAAAAAATCATCAAATTGGAATAAAGTTTATTCAAGTTAAAAATCATTTTTACGAATTAGAAAAAAGTTTGTGAATTTGAATAACATTCAAAAAATAGAAAAAAAATCTCGAAATTTAAGAAAAAGTTCACAAGTTCAAGGATTTGAAAAATTGATCACGAATTTGAAGAAATTCACAAATGCGAAAATATTTCCTGAGTTTGGAAAAAATGTTCATCAATTTGGAAAAATTCACAAAATTAAAAAAACATAAATTCAAACCAGTTCACAAATTCACATATATTGGTTGCAATTTTAAAAAAAATAATTATAAATTTTAGCAAAAATGCTAATGCAATTTTCAAAGAGAATATAAGAAAGGGAAAAAAGAAATAGAAAAACCAAGTAGAAACCAAAGAACAAACAAACATGAAAACCAAGCATAAAGAGAGAAAAAAAAAGGGGGAAATCAGTGTGGAAGCTTCCGAAAACTGATAAAAGAAGCTTCTGAAAGTTTCCGAGAACGTTAGCTAGAATTATGACGTGCGGGGGTGCGATCCTGATCAATTGAGAGCCTTTATTAGGCCAGCCCACTTGATAACTGACAAAATAGCACATAGGTGTTGCATAAGGGATGGCTTATATTCTGCACCTTAAGTGTTGAATAGCATTTGGCCCATACGTGACATGGAATCGTCTAATACTTGTCATGGTTTTCTTGGGGAATGTTATCTGGCGTTTGTTCACATTTTCGCACTTTCCAATGAACCCCTCCCCTGCAGTTCAATCTTGTCTCACAGATTTTGGCGCGATCTTGAAGCGACGTCAACTTCACAGATTCGTTCGTGCAGGCACCAATTGCAGCGAGTGACCTTAGCTAGTGTATCCCCTTACGCGCTCTATCTTCCCCACTCTCTCATGTCCCTCCTCCCAGTTGCAGAGACATCCTCTCCTGTCATAACTAAGGCTCTCCAGACGAGGTGCCCGGCGATTGCCAGTATTTCCGGCATTTCTCCATGCGTGCGGTGCGAGCGGAGGGGGGCTGGGCTCAAGGCGGTGTTGATGGTTGGGGGCACGGTTGTGGTGGCGAGGGTCACGCATTTCGTTATCATCATGGGGGTTGCATGTCGTGGTCACCGGGGATACGTGGTGGTCGGGGTGCAGTGGTCGTGGACTGGCGAAAGGCCTCGCCGACATCTCCTCGGCGTTTTCCCTGCGTGCGCTGCCGGTGCGGGCGTCACCATCCCAAGGCTACCGCAGTGTGGCGCCGAGAAAGCTACCAAGATGGTGCCGGTCTTTATCTTCGTCGATGCCCCACAGGTGTTGCTACCGCCATCCCCATGGGTTGCTTCTGAGGATCGTGTGTGTGGACACCACGGGATGAAGACAAACTTGATGATGGCGCGGTACGAGGCGGGGTTCGATCACTTCTATCAGTGGGTGAAATATCATGCATAAGTTCTTGATAGAGAGAAAGGGATAGCACTTATACTAGAACCAATATCACATAAACTATGATAATAATGATCTCCAATCTTAATAGAAACAATAAGCATGCCAACAACTCTTTTATTTTTATCTTTCTTATCCTGTTCATTCCAACAGGTCAGCAATTCCAACAACATCTTCAAAGAAATAAAGAACATGCTCATTAGACTTTTCAACCAAAAAAAATTTAACCATGGAAGTAGAAGGTTCAACTTTAATTTGTTCAAAAGGTTAGGTGCTTTAATATCACTTTTACGGACCATTAGTTGTAGCCTTAGAATGCTCCTTAATTCTAACAGAGAAAGGAGGTTTTGTAATAAGCAGCGGGTACAACAGGATTAGCGGAATAAGCTTGAATTTTAGTTCTAGTAATAATAGGTTCTTCGCAAATAATTTTAACGGGTTTATGATATTTAAACCATTTCTCTTTAAGAAGATCAACATAAGCAGCCAAAGATTTACAAAAATTAACGACTATCTCAGAACCAAGTCCATATTTTGCACTAAGCTCATGAAAAACATATGTTTCTAAAAAAGACTTAACACAATCGTATTTAAGTTTTATATGTGACTCTTTATCTTTGTCGACCTCCCAATCTTTAGAGTTGTGTTTAGTTATTTCAATAAGATCCCATGTGAATTAAATTGTTGACTTGATAAAGAACCATGAGAAGAAGAATCAAGCACTTCTTAGTCGCGAAGAGAAAGCCTAGCATAAAAATTATGAACAATAATATCTCTCAAGAGCTCATGATTGGGACATTTGAGCATTGAGTCATTAAGCCTCCCCCAACCGTCAATTATACTTTCTCCTCCACACGGCCAAAAATTATAGATGTAATTCCGATCACAGTGAACCTACTACATAGGATAACTTTTTTGATGGAATTCCAGCTTCGTTCGCTTCTTGTCCCATGAATGAGAATCATCCAATAATCTATACTATGACAATGCTTTTCCCTCCAAAAATAAAGAAAATAATTTCTTTTAACTCCATCCCTCGATAGTCCTACAAGCTTAAATAAATCACATAGTTCATCCATAAAAAGTAAGGTGCATATCAAGATGAACGGTTTCATCTCCTGCATAGGGATTAGCTCACAATTTTTCCATAATACCAAGAGTAATTTCATACTAAATAGTTTCAGTAGTTGGAGGCTCCTCTCTTACCAATTTTGCTCGTGGTAAAGAAATCCCGAACAAGCTTCTCAAAGGTTTATTTTCCATAGTAGAAAGTGTAAATAAAATTCAGCACATATAATAAATGTCTCCTTACCAAGAGCGCTACACTCCCCGGTAACGGCCTAGGAAAAGAGTCTTGATAACCCACAAGCATAGGGGATCAATCGTAGTCCTTTCGATAAGTAAGAGTGTCGAATCCAACGAGGAGCAAACGAAATTGATAGACGGTTTTCAGCAAAATTTTCTATGCAAATGTTGTAAGATAATTTTGATAGATAATTTGATAGTGAGATAATTGGTAACAAGTAACAAAAGTAGCAAGGTGCAGCAAGTGGCCAAATTCTTAATTATTATAGGGACAAGTCGGTGATACTACTTATAGTGATTAAAACGCTCTCGAGGACACATGGGAATATTGTCAAGCTATTTTCACCATGATTCATCGCTTTGATTTCATTGCCTTGGTAAGTGTTATGTGGTGGACCTGAGCTAAGATATTGTTCTTACTTGAACAAACATATACTTATGATTGTACCTTCCATGCAAGCATTCGCAGATACAAGAGAAGTAATTGAGATAAATCTAACCATAACATTAGACATGTGGATCCAAAACATCCCCTCGCAGAATAATTCATAAACTGGGGTTTAGTCTTCTATCACTCCCATAGCCCATAATCTACAAACTAATTCCACGATGCCTTCGTCTAGACCCAAATATGGTGAAGTGTCATGTATTTGACGTTTAGATAACACCACTAGAGGAAGAATAACATAGCATATTAATATCAAAGCATTGAACGGTGATCAACTTCACATGATTACTAATAAGAGGACTTCTCCCATGTCCTCAAGAAACTACTCACAACTCACCTTATTAAACATGATCAGTGGGTGTAAACACACAATTAACAATCTAAACATAATAATCTACCACTAAGTAAAACAACTAGCATCAACTATAAGATGTAATCAACACTACTAGCACCCATAGGTAGCAATATGAGGTTTGATACAAAGATTGAATACAAGAGATGAAATAGGGTTTATAGATGAGATGGTGCTGGTAAAGATGTTGATGAAGATGAAGATTCCCATGATGAGAGGAGAATTGGTGATGATGAAGGCTTTGGTTTTCCCCTCCCGGCGGAATCGCTCCATCGAAGAGAAAAAGTGCTCTTGCCCTCGTTCCACTTTGAGGCGGTGGAAGAATGTCCCGAAAGTCTTCTCTTTTTCTAGGGAAAATAGGAATTTATGGTCAAATGACGTCGGGAGGGGAGCTACCAGAACCCCACATGGACATGCGGAGCGGCCAGGGGGTGGTCGAGCCACCTATCCATGTGGGTGGTTGGTGGGCCCCCTCTGGGATATTTTTGTTCCAAAATTCTTCATATGTTCCAAAATAATTCTCCAAAAGTCCATACTTCATTTTGAGCTCCAGGGACTTGATATCTCTGTTGTTGCTTTTTCAGGTCAGATATACAATTGTCAGTGATATCTCTCCTTTGATGTATCTTGCATTTTAAGAGAGAAAATGAATTAAAATTGCACCACATAGTGAGATATAACATTGAAATAAAATAAATAACAGTAGGAAATTATGATGCTAAATGGACATATCACATGGGAGGAGGTCGGCCTCGGCGTCGTCATTTGCAGTTACATGCCGATGTCGTCGATTTTTTAATGCTTTTTATGAAGCTTTTTTATCCGTTCCATTTTTCTCAGTGGGTTTGTGTAACAACAGCCTTATATGTTGGGAAACGTAGCATGCAATTTCAAAAAATTTCCTACGCTCATGCAAGATCTATCTAGGAGATGCATAGCAACGAGAGGGGAAGAGTATGTCTACGTACCCTCGTAGACCGTAAGCGGAAGCGTTTCATAACGCGGTTGATGTAGTCGAACTTTCTTCGTGCTCCAACCGATCTAGTACCAAACTTACGACACCTCCGAGTTCTGCACACGTTTAGCTCGATGACGTCCCTCGAACTCTTGATCTAGCAAAGTGTCGAGGAAGTAGATGAGTTCCGTTAGCACGACGGCGTGGTGACGGTGATGGCGAAGTGATCCGCGCAGGGCTTCGCCTAAGCACTATGAGATTATGAACGGAGGCGTAAACTATGGAGGGGGCGCCGCACACGACTAACAATTGTTGGTGTGAGTTCTAGGCGCCCCCTCCCCATGTATATATAGGTGGGAGGGGAAGGGGAGCAGCCTTGGGGCGCCCCAAGTAGGAGGAATCCTACTTGGGGCCTAGTCCAATTCGCCCTCCCCTTTCCATATTTCCGGAGAGGGAAAAGGAAGAGAGGGGAGAGGAAAGGAAGGGGGCGACTCCCCCCTTTCCCTTTGGCCCATGCGCCCCAAGTAGGAGGAATCCTACTTGGAAGGTGGCCTAGGAGGGGTGCGCCAGCCCCTTGTGGGCTGGTGTGCCCCTTCCCCTTTGGCCCATGTGGCCCATTAACCTCCCGAGGGTTCCGGTAACCCCTCCGGTTGTCCAAAAAATACCCGATACACTTCGGAACACTTCTGGTGTTTGAATACTATCATCCTATATATCAATCTTTACCTATCAACCATTTTGAGACCCCTCGTCATGTCCGTGATCTCATTCGGGACTCCGAACATCATTCGGTTACCAAATCATATAACTCATATAATACTAAATCGTCATTGAACGTTAAGCGTGCGGACCCTATGGGTTCGAGAACTATGTAGACATGACCGAGACACCTGATACGTCCATTTTGCATCATGTTTTCCTACTGTTATTTATGTTGTTTTATCGTATAATAATGATTTTTGGAGTAATTCTAATGCCTTTGCTCTCATAATATGCAAGGTATGTCCGGATCCAGATGTCTTCGTGCGTAGTGCTGAAGAGCTCCAGCAGGGTCTGGTGCTTGGCCGGATCAAACTCCCATAGATGGAAAGTCCGGCGTTGGCACGGAAGGATCCGGTGAACCAGCATCACCTGGATCACACTAACGGGCTTGATTTTCTTATTTATCATGTTCTGAATGCGCGTCTGAAGCGCTGTCATCTCGTCCGGAGAAGACCAGGTCAGGCCTTTTTCTTGCCAGGAGGTGAGTAGCGCTTTGGATCCGGACATCGATGGAGTGCTTTTTGGGGGCGGAGAAGATGAGAACTTGGGCGCTGGAGCTCGAGAATGGGACGAGCGAAGAGAGAGAAGGCGTGGGTGAAAAAGGGTGAATCCTTATCCCTTTATAAAGGCAGTGAATATCATGCGCCTCCCCACTCGCCTTAAAACTCGCCTATTCCCCAAGGGCCGTGCAAATAGCACAGTTGGGTTACCCATGCCCGTATTGATGAGAATCCCGCGATAAGGGGACACGATCTCTACTTTGACAAGATGTGCCAATGAAATCGCACCTCGAAATATGGAGCGACAAGCTAATAAACGGTTGGAATAATGGCTGGGTGGTGTCGTGATGTCACGCTACAAAAAATTGTCAGCGGATTGGACTCGTGAAATATTATACTCTCTACGGTTGTGTGTGGTATTTGTTTTGCAGTGCTGGACACGTTTTCCGTGTTCGAAGACTATTGTGGAGTATTCGGAGAAGGAACCCGCCTTGCAATGCCGAAGACAATCTGCACGCCGGACTCATCGTCATTGAAGCCTGGTTCAGGGGCTACTGAGGGAGTCCTAGATTAAGGGGTCCTCGGACGGCCGGACTATTAACATGGGCCGGACTGTTGGGCTATGAAGATACAAGCTAGAAGACTGCCTCCCGTGTCCGGATGGGACTCTCCTTTGCATGGATGGCAAGCTTGATGGTTCGGATGTGTAGATTCCTTTATCTGTAACCGACTTTGTATAACCCTAGTCCCCGCCGGTGTCTATATAAACCGTAGGGTTTTGTCCATAGTGGGGAATCATAATCATATAGGCTAGAATCTTAGGGCTTCAGCCATTACGATCTCGTGGTAGATCAACTCTTGTATACTCATATTCATCAAGATCAATCAAGCAGGAAGTAGGGTATTACCTCCATAGATAGGGCCCGAACCTGGGTAAACATCGTGTCCCCGCCTCCTGTTTCCATCAGCCTTAGACGCACAGTTCGGCACCCCCTACCCGAGATCCGCCGGTTTTGACACCGACATTGGTGCTTTCATTGAGAGTTCCGCTGCATCGTCACCAAAAGGTTTGATGGCTCCATTAATCATCTACAACAATGCAGTCCAGGGGAAGATTTTCCTCCGTAGACAGATCTTCGTATTCAGCGGCTTCGCACTACAAGCCAACTCGCTTGGCCATCTGGAGCAGATCGACAGCAGGGCCCCTGGCCATCTGGTCAGGCTTGGAAGCTTGAATTTTGTGGCCAATATCCACGGAGACTCGATCTTGGACGGATTCGAGCCCGTGATGGCCGCTCCCTGCCACCACGATGAACATGACCTAAATCTGTCATCGGATCATGCTCAGGAGATAGCGCCTATAACCGCTCTGGCCCTAAATCCGGAGCAGATCGCGCCATCCGAGGACGGGATGTTCAACCCCACCACGGAAGCCGCAGACTCAGCAGTGCTGGAGCCGCACACAGGTCCAACCTTGAGCGGGGCCTGTGTCATCGGAACCTCGGATTCGTCTCTAGCCATAAGTTCCAAACCGCGTGCATCCGTGCTCATTGAACCTGATCAGGCGCCGATCATCGAGTTCAGCTCCGCGGACATGTTCCGGCCCTCACCTTTTGGCGACGTGCTAAACTTACTAAAATCCCTCTCCTTGTCAGGAGACTCTCAGCCGAACTATACCTGGCTTGAATTGGAAGCTGATGACGGAGAATTTCGCTTCCCACCCACCACCCACTGCATAGCCACTATCGAGGACTTAACCGACATGCTCGACTACGACTTTGAAGACATCGACGGTATGGACGACGATGCCGAAGAGGAGCAGGCGCAAAAACCACCGCTTATAGGGCGCTGGACAGCCACCTCCTCGTATGACGTATACATGGTGGATACACCCAAAGAGAACAATGGCGATAATGAAAATCCAGTCGAGGATAAGCCTCCTGAGATACAACCAAAGCGTCGGTGTCAGTGGCGCTGCTCTAAGCCACGCCGTGGTAAAAACAACAATACCATCACAGGAGAAAACAATACTCTGGACGATGTCGAAGACAATGAAGACCCCGTTGAGCCAACCTTCGAACAGGACGAACGGGAAGATGGGCGAGTTAGCCCTGATGAACAGACCATAAATGAAGACTCGGAGGACAGTAACTACCTTCTGCTCTCCGAGGACGAGGTGAGCCTCGGCGACGAAGACTTTATCGTGCCTGAGGAGCCCGTCGAACAGGAGCGCTTTAAGCGTCGGCTAATAGCCACTGCAAGGAACCTGAAAAATAAGCAGCAATAGCTTCAAGCTGACCAAGATTTGCTCAACGATAGATGGACTGATGTCCTAGCAACCGAAGAATACGGCCTTGAGCGCCAACCAAAAGTTACCCGAAGCGCAAACTGTTACCTCAATTCGATGACAAGGCGCTAGAGCCCGTCCTACCAGCGCATAATGCGGCTGAACGACCACCACATGGCCGGGACAAAGCATCAACTCGAGCCGAACACCAGCCCGCACTACCTCATCGTAAAAATAGAAATACAACAACTCGGGGATACACACATGACCTGCGGCATGACCTGGAAAATAGAGCAGGCCAGACCAGATCGATCTATGGATCGCGGGGCGTGCCCCGATGCGCAATGATGGCCATCCGGCCGGACGTGACAACCATAACCACGCCCGGACCAAAGACCGCAGACGAACGCCATCAGAGCTACATCACGACTTGGCCTGGTATAGAGGCGCCGCACACCCCCTTTGCTTCACTGATGAAGTAATGGAACATGAATTCCCGGAAGGGTTTAAACCCGTGAACATCGAATCATATGATGGAACAACAGACCCCGCAGTGTGGATTGAGGATTTCCTTCTCCATATTCATGTGGCCCGCGGTGATGATCTTCATGCCATCAAATACCTCCTGCTAAAACTCAAGGGACCAGCTCGGCACTGGTTGAACAGTCTGCCCGAAAACTCCATCGGCAGCTGGGAAGACTTGGAAGATGCCTTCCTCTACAACTTCCAAGGTACATATGTCTGACCTCCGGATGCCAATGACTTAAGTCACATAGTTCAACAGCCCGGAGAGTCAGCCAGGAAATTCTGGACTAGGTTCCTAACTAAAAAGAACTAGATCGTCGACTGTTCAGATGCCGAAGCCCTAGCGGCCTTTAAGCACAGCATCCATGACGAATGGCTCGCCCGACACCTCGGCCAGGAAAAACTGAAGTCCATGGCAGCCCTCACAACGCTTATGACACGCTTCTGCACGGGCGAGGATAGATGGCTAGCCCGTAGCAATAATAATGCAAGTGAACTTGGCACTTCTGAAGCCAGAAACAGCAACGGCAAGCCCCGACGCAACAGACACAAGCATTGAAGCAACGGACAACACCGAAGACATGGCGGTCAACGCCGGATTCACTGGCTCTAAGTCTTGTCAGCGGAAGAAGCCATATAAAAGAAATAATCCGGGCCCGTCCAGTTACTCAATCGTCCATGTCAAATCCACGACACTCCTGATAAACAAGCCAATCATACCAACAGAGTGTGTTGGGTTTTTAAATAGGCCGGCAAGTTAAATGCTGAGAACAAGGAGAAGGGGTCGCAAAGTGAGGACGATGACGAGGAGCCCCGGCCACCGAACACAGGGGGACAGAAGAAGTCCCCCCCCCCCCAAGTTAAAACGGTAAGCATGTTATACGCTACCCATATCCCCAAGAGGGAGCGCAAGCACGCGCTCAGGGACGTCTACGCGATAGAGCCAGTCGCCCCAAAGTTCAACCCATGGTCGTCCTGTCCGATCACCTTTGATCGCAGGGACCATCCGACCAGTATCCGTCATGGCGGTGCGGCCGCACTGGTCCTCGACCCAATCATTGGTGGATTCCACCTTACGCGAGTCCTCATGGACGGTGGCAGCAGCCTGAACCTGCTTTATCAGGGTACAGTGTGCAAAATGGGTATCGATCCCTCAAGGATCAAGCCCACCAAAACCACCTTTAAAGGTGTCATACCAGGTGTAGAGGCCTGCTGCACGGGCTCAATCACACTGGAAGTGGTCTTCGGATCCCCGTACAATTTCCGAAGCGAAGAATTGATCTTCGATATCGTCCCTTTCCGCAGTGGCGATCACACACTGTTTGGACGAACCGCATTCGCTTGATTCAATGCGGTGCCGCACTACGCTTATCTCAAGCTCAAAATGCCCGGACCACGCGGTGTCATAACAGTCAATGGAAACACGGAACGCTCCCTCCATACTGAGGAGCACACCGCGGCCCTTGCAGCAGAAGTACAGAGCGGCCTTTTCAGGCAGAACCTTAATTCGGCTACCAAGCTCCCGGACACTGTCAAACGAGTCCGAAATAACCTGCAGCAGGACAGTCTAGCTCATCAAGAGCTCGACTAGCAATCCAGCCTCCGTCCCAGTCCCGACCAAGCGGCGACATTAGTACCGCGTGTACATAACTATGCACTTAAAATACCATGGGCATAGACAGAGGCATAGCTAGATTGGGGTCCATCGTATGGCTCAACCGCTCCTGGACCCGCATACTTTTACTTTTTGTTTTTTCTTTTCAGGTCTCTTTTCTTTCCCAGGTCCTTCCTGGTGACCTGATCGACGGACCTATAGAGGGACAGATACACCAAGACGGCAAGAAGCATTGACGTATAAGGGAATTTCCAGGTGGTCTCTTTAAACGATCGTTATACCTGTTTTTGAGGACCCGCACACAGCTCTCCCTTGGTTGTGGCATGTCAAATAGCCATGTTGCTTATTGCACTACTTGTACAAAATACGGTTTGACGTATTAATCAAACTACAATGAAAAAATAGTTTGCGGCCTAAGTTTTGCAGCATTAGCCTATTATTTCATTTTTTCCTTTTTCTTGATATTTTTATCAAATTGCGCCTATACACTCTGGTACGCCTTAATTCACCTGGGGCTTCATTACACTCCATAATACGGCAACAAAGTCCGAACACTTTTTTACAGTGTAGTTCGGCACTCCAAACTTATAACATTATATGCATCGGCTCTGAATCATGTCTTTGGTCAATAGTTGGGTTGCCCGACTCCTGTGCTTGCTACCTTACGTTCCGCTATATCAGCTAGGGTAGTAAAGGGAGAACTACTGCGATTGTGTCCTGGTTCATCCGGATTGGCACCTTAGTAGAGAAAGCCGAAAAATGACTGTCATGATGCGGCGTGAGCCGGTGAGCTGTTCGAGAGGCTACAAATCTTTAGCGATTTTTTCCGCATTATGCAAGGAATCGGTTTTTATCCGATCAGGTGTTTAAAGTACCCCAAGTTCGGACTTACGAACACTAGGGGCTGTGCCTAAATTTCTATTGTCAAACTCCTATGGCCAAGTGAGGGTGATAAAGCCATATAGTCCGACTGTCTGGTTCGTTGCGCTAAACACCTCCTTTAAGGACCAAACTTTGGAGTGTTTATATTTATCCTGAACACCCCCGTACTACCTACGTGGGGGCGGAAGCCGATGATTGCCCTTGTTTTCCAAACACTTTTTCCCTTGTTTTGGACTCTAACTTGCATGGTTTGGATGAAACTAACCCGGACTGGGGCTATTTTCAGCAGAACTACCATGATGTTGTTTTATGTGTAGAAAAGAAAAGTTCTCAGAATGTCCTGGAAATCCACGGAGGCACTTTTTGGAATTAATAAGAATTTTTGGCAAAAGAATCAATGCCAGGGGGCCCACAGGCTGTCCACGAGACAGGGGGCGCCCCCCCTAGGGCGCGGCCTCCTATCTCGTGGGCCCCCTGAACCTCCACAGACGTCAACTCCAACTCCATATATTCACGTTTGGGGAGAAAAAAATCAGAGAGAAATTTTCATCCCGTTTTATGACACGGAGCCGCCGCCAAGCCCTAATCTCTCTCGGGAGGGCTGATCTGGAGTCCGTTCGGGGCTCCGGAGAGGGGGATTCATCGCCGTCGTCATCATCAACCATCCTCCATAACTAATTTCATGATGCTCACTGCCGTGCGTGAGTAATTCCATCATAGGCTTGCTGGACGGTGATGGGTTGGATGAGATTTACCATGTAATCAAGTTAGTTTTGTTGGGGTTTGATCCCTAGTATCCACTATGTTATGATATTGATGTTGCTATGACTTTGCTATGCTTAATGCTTGTCACTAGGGCCCGAGTGCCATGATTTCAGATCTGAACCTATTATGTTTTCATGAATATATGTGTGTTCTTGATCCTATCATGCAAGTCTATAGTCACCTATTATGTGTTATGATCCAACAACTCCGAAGTGACAATAATCGGGATACTTCTCGGTGATGACCGTAGTTTGAGTTCATGTATTCGCTATGTGCTAATGCTTTGTTCCGGTTCTCTATTAAAAGGAGGCCTTAATATCCCTTAGTTTCCATAAGGAACCCACTGCAACGGGAGGGTAGGACAAAAGATGCCATGCAAGTTCTTTTCCATAAGCACATATGACTATTTACGAAATACATGCCTACATTATATTGATGAACTGGAGCTAGTTCTGAGTCACCCTATGTTATAGCTATTACATGAGGAATCGCATCCGACATAATTATCCATCACTGATCCATTGCCTACGAGCTTTTCATATATTGTTCTTCGCTTATTTACTTTTCCGTTGCTACTCTTACAACTACTACAAAACCCCCAAAACATTTATCTTTACTTTTGCTACCGTTACCTTTATTATCATACTACTTTGCTACTAAATACTTTGCTGCAGATACTAAGTTATCCAGGTGTGGTTGAATTGACAACTCAACTGCTAATACTCAAGAATATTCTTTGGCTCCCTTTGTGTCGAATCAATAAATTTGGGTTGAATACTTTACCCTTGAAAGCTGTTGCGATCCCCTACACTTGTGGGTTATCAAGACTAATTTTTGGCGCCGTTGCCGGGGAGCATAGCTCTATTCTTTGAGTCACTTGGGATTTATATCTGTTGATCACTATGAAGAACTTGAAAGACGACCGAACTACTATTTTTCCCTCAACTACGACGGGAGGTAAGGAACTGCCATCTAGCTCTGCACTAGATTCTCCTTCCGTTATTAGTAGGCTTGCGACACCTAAACCTACTATTGCTATGAATTCTGATATATCGCATGTTATTGATGATGCCACTTCTGCTATGCATGATGAAACTACTTCTGTGCGTGATACTACTTTGCCATTAGGTGAATTTCTAGATGAACAACTTGCTAGAGTTAGGGGGAATGAAAATATTGAAGAACCTATTATTGATGATAGTGATGATGAAGGTTCTCCCAATGATTATGTATTACCTGATGTTCCTAAGGGTTATGTTATGAATGAAGAAGCTGCTAGGGAAATTTTTGCTTGCAATGATAGAAATGATCTTAAGAAATTATTAGCTAAATGGAAGCAACAGTCTCTTAATGCTAGAATGAAACCTGATCCTGCTTTTGCTACATTACCTATCTGTGTTACTGATAAGGATTATGAATTCTCTGTTGATCCTGAGATTATTACTTTAGTTGAATCTGATCCTTTTTATGGCCTCGAATCTGAAACTGTTGTGGCACATCTTACCAAGTTGAATGATATAGCCACCCTGTTTACTAATGATGAGAAGTCTCGCTATTTATATATCCTTAAGATATTTCCGTTCTCATTAAAGGGTGATGCTAAGACTTGGTATAATTCTCTTGCTCCTGGTTGTGTGCGTAGTCCCCAGGATATGATTTATTACTTCTTTGCTAAATATTTCCCTGCTCATAAGAAACAAGCTACCTTGTGGGAAATATACAACTTTGTGCAAATCAAAGAAGAGAGTCTCCCACAAGCTTGGGGGAGGCTTCTCCGGTTACTTAATGCTTTGCCTGATCATCCTCTTAAGAAAAATGAAATACTTGATATCTTTTATAATGGACTAACCGATGCTTCCAAGGACTACTTGGATAGTTGTGCTGGTTGTGTTTTCAGGGAAAGAACAGTCGACGAAGCTGAAATATTGTTGAATAATATGTTGACTAATGAAAATAATTGGACTCTTCCTGAGCCAATTCCTGAAGCAATTCCTGAACCAGTTGAGCCAACTCCAGAGCGTATTCCTAAACCCACTCCGAAGAAGAGAGGTGTTTTATTTCTCAGTCCTGAAGATATGCAAGAGGCAAAGAAATCAATGAAAGAAAAATGTATTAAAGCTGAAGATGTTAAGAATTTACCACCTATTGAAGAAATACATGGTCTTAATATACCACCTGAAGAACCACATTGTCTTGATAACCCGACACAGGTAGTAAAGGTAAATTCTCTCTATAGATATGATAAAGTTGAAATCCCTCCTACTAAATTTCATAGCCCATGCTTAGATGAATTTGATGACTTTATGGCTAGACAAGAAAGTTTTAATGCTTATATTGGTAGAGAGTTAAAGAATAATGCTTTCGAGATAGGACGTGTAAGTGATAATCTGGCTAGAGTTAAAGATGAACTTCACCTCATTAGCAAATATGCTTCTATGGTTGCTACTCAAGCTGAGCAAGTACTCAAAGTTCAAAATGATTTGCTTGATGAATTAAATAATAAAAATGACTTTGCTGTTAGAGTGGCTACTAGAACTGGTAGAATGACTTAGGAACCTTTGTATCCTGAAGGCCACCCTAAGAGAATCGAGCAAGATTCTCAGAGAAATAATTTAGAGGCACCTAGTTCTTCTAAAAAGAAGAAGAACGATAGAACTTTGCATGCTTCTAGTGAACCTACTGTAGACACACCTAAGAATCCCAATGATATTTCTATCTCTGATGCTGAAACTCAATCAGGTGATGAACATGAACCTAGTGATAATGTTAATGATAATGTTCATGTTGATGCTCAACCTAGCAAAAACAACGATGTAGAGATTGAACCTGCTGTTGATCTTGATAACCCACAATCAAAGAATCAACGTTATGATAAGAGAGATTTCGTTGCTAGGAAGCACGGTAAAGAAAGAGAACCATGGGTTTAGAAACCCATGCCCTTTCCTCCTAAACCATCCAAGTCAAAGGATGATGAGGATTTTGAGCGCTTTGCTGAAATGATTAGACCTATTTTCTTACGTATGCACTTAACTGATATGCTTAAAGTAAATCCTTATGCTAAATATATGAAGGATAATATCACAAATAAAAGAAAGATACCGGAAGCTGAAATTTCCACCATGCTTGCTAATTACACTTTTAAGGGTGGAATACCAAAGAAACTTGGAGATCCGGGTGTACCAACTATACCATGCTCTATTAAAAGAAATTATGTTAGAACTGCTTTATGTGATCTTGGAGCCGGTGTTAGTGTTATGCCTCTCTCTTTATATCGTGTACTTGAATTGAATAAGTTGACACCTACTGAAATATCTTTGCAAATGGTTGATAAATCAACTGCTATACCTGTCGGCATTTGTGAGGATGTGCCTGTTGTGGTTGCAAATGTCACTATCTTAACGGACTTTGTTATTCTTGATATTCCTGAGGACGATAGTATGTCTATTATCCTTGGTAGACCTTTTCTTAACACTGCAGGGGCTGTTATTGATTGCAACAAAGGCAATGTCACTTTTCATGTTAATGGTAATGAGCATACAGTACACTTTCCGAGGAAACAATCTCAAGTTCATAGCATCAATTCTATTGAAAAAGTTCCAACTATCATTTTTGGAGGTTTTGAATTTCCTCTTCCTACTATCAAGAAAAAGTATGATATTCTTATTGTTGGGGATTTTCATATCCCCGTTGAGGTAACTTAGTGTTATTCGAAATTTCTCCGGTTCCGTGTTATTCGGAATAAGTTTGTTAACAAGACTTGATCAACCTTGTTAGTGGATTCATTTTGATGATCACGAGATGGATGAAACTAGAAGGCACAACCTTCTGTACCCTCCTTTTACTTTCTTTTATTTAGAATAAATAAAGCAAAACTAGTATTATCTGTCTGTTTTCTGAATTATCCGTGCATTAAAAAAATAGTCTGAAAATAAAAGTGCTCCAAATGCCCTGCAAATTTAGTATGATTTTTTCTGGAATATTTGAGGATTTTAGGCACTAAAAACACTGCAGGAGGGGCAAGCACCAGGCCACGAGAGAGGAGGGCGCGCTCGCCCTATAGGGTGCGCCCCCTGTCTCGTGGGCCCCTGGTGGCCCCCCTTCACTTATGCCAGCACCCACACACTTCATCTTCTACCCAAAAAAATCCCCATCCAGCTCAAACACGAGTTCTAGCTCGTTTTGCTGCGATTTTCGATCTCCTTGCTCAAAGCCCCATTCACAAAATTGCTTTGGGAGATTGTTGCTTGGTATGTGACTCCTCCATTTGGTCTAATTAGTTTTTGTTCTAGTGCTTTATTCATTGCAATTTTTTGCTGCTTAGGTGACCATGTTCTTGAGCTTGCATGTTAAATTTTTGAGGTCCCAAGCAATTCCAATGCATGATATAGGCTCTAGGCACTTGTAGGAGTAGTTGCTATCATCTTGTTTAGTTTTATTCACTTTTATTTTGAAGTTACTAAAATTTCAGAAATTTTAAGAAAAAGAAATATGCTTAGAAGAATGTACCAAGGAGGTTCCTCAGCAAAGAAAGGGCCAACACTACAAAAAAAATACACTTCCGTGATGATACGTGTTTGTCACAGTAGGTCGTGTTTTTTGTCATGCATGTACATCCATGACAAATTTATGACAGAATCAAGATAGTCATACCTGTGCTGTCGTAGAAGTGTTCCATGACATTACCAAAATTATCATCATGGAAGTGTCCACTTCCATGACGATAAATTGCGCGTCACAGAAGTGCTTTCGTCAAGGGTGACCGACACATGGCATCCACCGTAACGGAACGCCGTTAAGCTATCGGGTCGGGTTTTGGATCCGATAACCCGTTAACAGCCCCGACCAATGGGGATTTTCCACGTGTAAAATCATCATTGGCTAGAGGAAACATGTGATGGCTCACCGTTGGGACAGATGTCATCCACTCATTGGACGGAAGACGCCTATGGTACGTCGACACGTGGCACAGCCCAACAGAGGCCCATTCCTATGAAAAGGCCGGCCCAGTAAAAATTAGCAGCCCAGCCCATATAAGGCCTACTTGTGTCAGGTCCATTTAAGCCCACGGCCCATACGAGATGAGCCAATTCGGCCCGTCAACGGCCCGTTAAAGATTTGACACCATTGCAGCCCATCGTCAGTTCGAGCCCGTTAACACCCCGCTATATATCTGGGCTCAATATCGGCGTGATGAGATTTCGGCCTGTTAACGACCCGTTTAATGGATGGGCCAATTTTCAGGATGTACATCTTTCGGCCTTTTAGCGACCCATTTAAATGTTGGGCTAGTTTCCAGCCCGGTGTGTCTTTCAGCCTATTGACGACCCATAAATCTGATGGGCCATTTGTTGTCGGACCTGAGTTTCGGCCTTTTAGCAGCCCATTTAAGTGTTGGGCCAATTTTATGGCCCGGTGTCACTTTCAGCCTGTTGACGGCCCATAAATCAGTTGGGCCATTTGTAGTCGGACCTGAGTTTTGGCCTTTTAGCAACCCATTTAAGTGTTGGGCCAATTCCCGGCCCTGTGTGCCTTTCGGCCTGTTAACGGGCCATAAATGAGTTGGGCCATTTGTAGTCGGACCTTAGTTTTGGCCTTTTAATGGCCCATGCCCTTCATGGTCCAATACCAGCCCGGTTTCTCTTTCGTCCTGCTAAAGGCCCACAACACAGTTGGGCCATTTACAATACGACCTGACTTTCGGCCTCTTAGCGGCGCATGGTCTTCATGGTCCAGTACAAGCCCACTGTCTCTTTCGACCTGCTAAAGGCCTACAGTATAGTTGGGCCATATGTAGCCCAAACTAAGTAACGTCCTGTTAACGACCCGTGAAATAAACTGGGGCCACCTGTTGCCCGCTTCGATGTCGGCCTGTTAACGACCCGGGAGGTAAGAGGGACGACCATTAACTTTCGGCCTAGTAACGGCCCATTAACTTAATGGGCCCACTAAAGTTCGTACATGTCTTTAGGCCAAATTAGATAATTTGAGCCCATTACGATGAGAAATTATGCACAGGACCAAAACTGATCACGCAAAGGTACGGCATACAGGGAATAACGTTGCACATCCAGCTTATATTACAGGAAATTACTGTCACATCCCTAGTCTGGTATGACCTAGACTAGCTAGCCATTTGTGCATCATGTTTAAATTCCATTTAATTTGAAATGGGGATTTGTGAAACCCTCAGAATCATTTTTGGAAATGACCTAAATAAAAATTGCTCCAAAAAGGTCCAAGGAAATGTTCATGTTGCTCTCTGAAAATATTGGCCAGAGGTAAAAAAATCAAACAAATATTTTAGGAGCTCATGGATATTTAATTTTGGCCATTTGGATTAATCCGATAATTATTTGCCTTGGATATATATTGTTATATATATATAATATGGTCCAAAAATTATGCCATTTATAAAGGAGCTCTGGAATAATATAGCTAGCTCCTGCAAAATTGGCATAAGGTAATAAAATGATTTAATATTTTAATTAAATCAAAACAAATGTCAGAAAAATTAGAAAACAGAAATAAAAGAGGAGAAACTTACCTGCGGCCCAGCTCCTGTGCGGCCTGGCCGGCCCAGCAGCCAGCGCCGGCCCAGCCCACTGGCCCTCCTCTGTCGTCTTCGTCCTCGACAGAGGGATGGGAGCGTGCCCGGCGCGCGCGCGCGCCACCGCGCCACGCCACCAGCCTCCCTGCCTGCCTGGCGCCCTCCTCGTCTCCCTAGAACGCCCGGACGTCACCACGCCCCCCCGTACCCTCTCACTCTCCCCCGATTCTTCCTCTCCTCTCCCTCGCTCTCTCTCTCTCTCGTGTCCGAACGCGCCGGTCGCCGCCGTTCGCCATAGCCGCCGCCACAGCCTCCCCCTCGCCTCTCCGACACGCGCAGAAGCTCCGCCACGACTTCCTCGTCTCCTCCGTCAAGCCACAAGGCGCCGGACGCCCTGGAACGTCGCCGTCGCCTTCATCACCTCCGGCCGCCGCAGATCGCCATCGCCGTCGATTCGCCGTCTCCAGTGCGTCCCCGAGCCCGCTTCGACGCCCGCTGCAACCGCGGTGAGCTCCGCCACCGTTCCCCTCTCTCCATTTAGCTGCCCGCTCGCTGTAGCCCTCCTCCCCACCACAGCCGAAGCTTCCTGCCGCCGTTCATGTCGCCGCCGTCGCCCTGGCCACCGCAGCTTGCAACCGAGCACCCCATCGTGCTCCCGGTGCCACGAGGGTGCCACCGAGCCCCTCAGGTGGTCTCCCCGTGCCCCGCAGCCCGTTCCCGATCGAAGCCGAGCTCCGGCCGCCGCCGCGAGCTTTGCTCCGGCGAGCTCCGGCGTCCCCGCGGCTTCCCGTCTGCTCCCCTGGATGCGGACGAGCCCGGGCTACGCCCCGGTGCTCTCAGACGCCGTCTCCGTGGCCTGTGGCCCGGACTCCGCCGCGTCCAGAGGTCGCCGGCGGCGAGCCCCATCGCCTGAGCCCCGCCATGTGGGCCCGGCCCGTCAGGTGATTAGCTTAGTGCTAATCACCGCTTAATTAACCCCCTGAGGCTGACATGTGGGCCCGGTGGCCCCTAATCTTTTAATTAAGTTAAACTAACCCTGTTTAACCCCCTGACACTGACGTGTGGACCCCACACGTCAGGTTTGACCCCATCAGCCGCAGTTGACTGCTGACGTCGTGCTGACGTCATGCTGACGCAATATATATTTTCTGGAATTAAAATAAATCAGGAAATTCCAGAAATTGATTTAAACTTCAAAAATTCATAGAAATTCAACCGTAGCTCAGATTGAAATAATTTATATATGAAAAAATATCAGAAAAATGCAAACTTTCCATCTGTACTAGTTTCATGCATGACAAACCAACTTATACATGCTGTATATGAGAAAACACATTATGGCATTTATAAGAGCTTACTTTGGAGATGCATTTGAGCTTATGGTTCAAATGGACTTCAAACCAAATGAGTACTAGTTGCATTAGCTCAAACAGCATCACATCTTCATGCCATGTTCATGCATCATATTGTTGCATATGTTTGTTTATTGATTGCCGACACTATTCCTTCTCGATAGGTCTTGCTCCGGAGACGTTCCAGAGTACCTGTCTGTGAAGCAGTGCCTCCCTTGTTGATTTACCAGGCAAGCAAACCCCCTTGTTCATTCCGATACAATCCTACTCTCTCGCTCCTGCTCTCAGTTATTGCATTAGGACAACAACGATTCTTCTGCTACTTTGTGCTGCGGTAGTTGAACCCATTCCTCTGCATGACCTGTCATTGCCACAATAAATAGTTGAAACCCACTAGCATGTGTAGGAGTTGATTGAAGCCATTGTTGTGTTCCTACCATGCTATGCCTGCTATTGCTTAGAGTTGTGTCAGGTCTGATTCATTGGGAATGAATTCGAGTGTTACGATATGTTCTGGTGCTGGGAGTTAAGTGTGTGAACACGATTTGGTAAAGGTAGCGGTGAGAGGCCATGTAGGAGTACATGGTGGGTTGTCTCACTGGAACCGTCCTTAAGCACTGAGTTCTATGTATGTTGTCCAATGACTCGATACTACCACACATTGGGCTCCGGGCGCTCCAAGCCCTCTAGACTTATTAACCAACTTGATCTCTGTCCAGGAGTCGCAACTAGTTTCTGGTGTTTGTAGGTAGTGTTAGTAGTCTACCAAGTGGCACCCGGCCAGGTGGGCTTGGGACAGACTAGGCACAAGTGGCACAGTGTACCAAGCGTAGATCCATCCGGCGAGGTGGGCTTGGGAACCCTGCACACATCGTTTGGGGCCGTGAGTGAAACCCCGGCCGGATCTCCTTGCGGATGGAACCTGAATAGGCGATAAACCTGGACTAGAGTCTTGTGTGGTTAGTCAGGTCGTGGCCGACACCCTCGCCAGGCTTCCGCTTGAAGGTTGCCGAGATACATGACGTGTACATGGCGGTAAGTGGCGAGAGCGTGTGTGAAGAAGTACACCCCTGCAGGGTTAATATGATCTATTCGAATAGCCGGGTCCGCGGTTATGGACTTCTTGGATGCTTACATGGTACATAGACAACTTGAAGTGGATACTATAAAATGCTCAAGACAAGTGTGAGTGCTATGGATGGCCTTCTCGTAGGGAGACGGGAATGAATCCATAGTGGTGTATTGTGTGGTGATTAGTGGACTCGTGTACGTTGTCTCACCTCAAGAGTTTCTTGTAGTCGTAGAACAGGATAGCCACAGAGTCAAAGCTGGCTTGCTGCAACTAAACCCCACATTACCCTCTTAATACAAATGCATGTATGATAGGATCTGATGTAAGTCTTGCTGAGTACCTTTGTACTCATGTTGCTTTATTTATGTTTTTTGCAGCGGAGACTCCGGTCTTACTAGTGTTCTCATGGACTTCGACTAGTAGCTAGTACCTCAGCTACGATCTTGATCGGATGTTGTAGATAGTCAGGCTTTCAGCCTTTTTCATTTTTAGATGTCTGTACTCAGACATGTAATGCTTCCGCTTGTTGCTTGATTGCTCTGAATGTTGGGTCATGTGACCCCTGTTTGTAATTAATGCTATGATGGTTCTTCTGAGCCTTTATCTATATGAGTTGTTGAGTTATGCTGTGATGCCATGTTGTACAGCACATACTTGCATGTTATGCGTACGTGTAATGTGTATTGCTATGTGTGGGATCTGACTATCTAGTTGTTTATCCTTAGTAGTCTCTCTTACCGGGAAATGTCTCCTAGTGCTTCCATTGAGCCCTGGTAGCTTGCTACTGCTCCGGAACACTTAGGCTGGTCGGCATGTGTCCTTCTTCGTTCCTGTGTCTGTCCCTTCGGGGAAATGTCACGCGATGAATACCAGAGTCCTGTTAGCCCGCTACAGCCCGGTTCATCGGAGTCTTGTTAGCCCAGTGCTACAGCCTGGATTCACTCGCAGATGACCGACACGTTCGATGCTGGGTCATGGATGCCTGTCCCTGTAAGTTAGTGCCACTTTGGGTTTACGACTAGCCATGTCAGCCCGGGCTCTTTATCATATGGGTGCTAGCGACACCATCATATACGTGTGCCAAAAGGCGCAAACGGTCCCGGGCAAAGGTAAGGCGACACCCGTGGGGATACCGTGCGTGAGGCCGCAAAGTGATATGAGGTGTTACATGCTAGATCGATGTGGCATTGAGTCGGGGTCCTGACAGCGCTTGGCATCAGAGCTTGACTGCCTGTAGGATTACCAAGCCAAACTGGTCGAAGTTGAGTCTAGAAATTCTTTAGTTATATAAGGGAATTGATTGTGGGAAGGAACGTAAGGCTCTTTTTACTCCTTATACCTCATGGCCTTCTGATCTGAGTCATCCTATCTTTCCTACGGGGTTAAGGAACTAGGCTTTCTCTTCCGTCCATCAGGATCATGTGTTACTACTCCGTAGTCCTATAGGATTGGTTGATCAGAGTCTTACCCCCAGTTTCGAGTATTTCCGGTGTAGCCTGTTTAGTTCGATTTCAGAACCTTGGGCGATGATGTTGAGTATGTTATTACTGAAGGAAATATGCCCTAGAGGCAATAATAAAGTTATTATTTATTTCCTTATAATCATGATAAATGTTTATTATTCATGCTAGAATTGTATTTACCGGAAACATAATACATGTGTGAATACATAGACAAACAAAGTGTCACTAGTATGCCTCTACTTGACTAGCTCGTTAATCAAAGATGGTTATGTTTCCTAACCATGAACAATGAGTTGTTATTTGATTAACGAGGTCACATCATTAGTAGAATGATCTGATTGACATGACCCATTCCATTAGCTTAGCACCCGATCGTTTAGTATGTTGCTATTGCTTTCTTCATGACTTATACATGTTCCTATGACTATGAGATTATGCAACTCCCGTTTACCGGAGGAACACTTTGGGTACTACCAAACGTCACAACGTAACTGGGTGATTATAAAGGAGTACTACAGGTGTCTCCAATGGTCGATGTTGGGTTGGCGTATTTCGAGATTAGGATTTGTCACTCCGATTGTCGGAGAGGTATCTCTGGGCCCTCTCGGTAATACACATCACATAAGCCTTGCAAGCATTACAACTAATATGTTAGTTGTGAGATGATGTATTACGGAACGAGTAAAGAGACTTGCCAGTGACGAGATTGAACTAGGTATTGGATACCGACGATCGAATCTCGGGCAAGTAACATACCGATGACAAAGGGAACAACGTATGTTGTTATGCGGTCTGACCGATAAAGATCTTCGTAGAATATGTAGGAGCCAATATGGGCATCCAGGTCCCGCTATTGGTTATTGACCAGAGACATGTCTCGGTCATGTCTACATTGTTCTCGAACCCGTAGGGTCCGCACGCTTAAGGTTACGATGACAGTTATATTATGAGTTTATGCATTTTGATGTACCGAAGGTTGTTCGGAGTCCCGGATGTGATCACGGACATGACGAGGAGTCTCGAAATGGTCGAGACATAAAGATTGATATATTGGAAGCCTATGTTTGGACATCGGAAGTGTTCCGGGTGAAATCGGGATTTTACCGGGTTACCGGGAGGTTACCGGAACCCCCCGGGAACCACATGGGCCTTCATGGGCCTTAGTGGAAAGGAGAAAAGGGCAGCCCAAGGGGGCTGCGCGCCTCCCCCCTTCCCCTAGTCCTATTAGGACTAGGAGAGGTGGCCGGCCACCCCTCTCCCTCTTTCCCCCTTGGGAATCCTAATTGGAATAGGATTGGAGGGGAGTCCTACTCCCGGTAGGAGTAGGACTCCTCCTGCGCCTCCTCCTCCTGGCCGGCGCACCCTCCCCCCTTGGCTCCTTTATATACTGAGGCAGGGGCACCTCTAAACACACAAGTTGACACAAGTTGATCCACGTGATCAATTCCTTAGCCGTGTGCGGTGCCCCCTGCCCCCTGCCACGACGCCTTATGAACTGTGGTTTGGCAAGAAACCAAAGTTGTCGTTTCTTAAAGTTTGGGGCTGCGATGCTTATGTGAAAAAACTTCAAACTGATAAGCTCGAACCCAAATCGGAGAAATGTGTCTTCATAGGATACCCAAAGGAAACTGTTGGGTACACCTTCTATCACAGATCCGAAGGCAAAACATTCGTTGCTAAGAATGGATCATTTCTAGAGAAGGAGTTTCTCTCGAAAGAAGTGAGTGGGAGGAAAGTAGAACTTGACGAGGTAACTGTACCTGCTCCCTTACTGGAAAGTAGTTCATCACAGAAAACTGTTTCAGTGACACCTACACCGGTTAGTGAGGAAGCCAATGATAATGATCATGAAACTTCAGATCAAGATACTACTGAACCACGTAGATCAACCAGAGTAAGATCCGCGCCAGAGTGGTACGGAAATCCTGTTCTGGAAGTCATGCTACTAGATCATGATGAACCTACGAACTATGAAGAAGCGATGGTGAGCCCAGATTCCGCAAAGTGGCTTGAAGCCATGAAATCTGAGATGGGATCCATGTATGAGAACAAAGTATGGACTTTGGTTGACTTGCCCGATGATCGGCAAGCAATTGAGAATAAATGGATCTTTAAGAAGAAGACTGACGCTGATGGTAATGTTACTGTCTACAAAGCTCGACTTGTCGCAAAAGGTTTTCGACAAGTTCAAGGGATTGACTACGATGAGACCTTCTCACCCGTAGCGATGCTTAAGTCCGTCTGAATCATGTTAGCAATTGCCGCATTTTATGATTATGAAATTTGGCAGATGGATGTCAAAACTGCATTCCTGAATGGATTTCTGGAAGAAGAGTTGTATATGATGCAACCAGAAGGTTTTATCGATCCAAAGGGAGCTAACAAAGTGTGCAAACTCCAGCGATCCATTTATGGACTGGTGCAAGCCTCTCGGAGTTGGAATAAACGTTTTGATAGTGTGATCAAAGCATTTGGTTTTATACAGACTTTCGGAGAAGCCTGTATTTACAAGAAAGTGAGTGGGAGCTCTGTAGCATTTCTGATATTATATGTGGATGACATATTACTGATTGGAAATGATATAGAATTTCTGGATAGCATAAAGGGATACTTGAATAAAAGTTTTTCAATGAAAGACCTCGGTGAAGCTGCTTACATATTAGGCATTAAGATCTATAGAGATAGATCAAGACGCTTAATTGGACTTTCACAAAGCACATACCTTGACAAGATTTTGAAGAAATTCAAAATGGATCAAGCAAAGAAAGGATTCTTGCCTGTATTACAAGGTGTGAAATTGAGTAAGACTCAATGCCCGACCACTGCAGAAGATAGAGAGAATATGAAAGATGTTCCCTATGCATCAGCCATAGGCTCTATCATGTATGCAATGCTGTGTACCAGACCTGATGTACCAAAGTAATCCAGGAGTGGATCACTGGACAGCGGTCAAGAACATCCTGAAATACCTGAAAAGGACTAAGGATATGTTTCTCGTATATGGAGGTGACAAAGAGCTCATCGTAAAAGGTTACGTTGATGCAAGCTTTGACACTGATCCGGACGATTCTAAATCGCAAACCGGATACGTGTTTACATTAAACGGTGGAGCTGTCAGTTGGTGCAGTTCTAAACAAAGCGTCGTAGCGGGATCTACATGTGAAGCGGAATACATAGCTGCTTCGGAAGCAGCAAATGAAGGAGTCTGGATGAAGGAGTTCATATCCGATCTAGGTGTCATACCTAGTGCATCGGGTCCAATGAAAATCTTTTGTGACAATACTGGTGCAATTGCCTTGGCAAAGGAATCCAGATTTCACAAGAGAACCAAGCACATCAAGAGACGCTTCAATTCCATCCGGGATCTAGTCCAGGTGGGAGACATAGAGATTTGCAAGATACATACGGATCTGAATGTTGCAGACCCGTTGACTAAGCCTCTTCCACGAGCAAAACATGATCAGCACCAAAGCTCCATGGGTGTTAGAATCATTACAGTGTAATCTAGATTATTGACTCTAGTGCAAGTGGGAGACTGAAGGAAATATGCCCTAGAGGAAATAATAAAGTTATTATTTATTTCCTTATAATCATGATAAATGTTTATTATTCATGCTAGAATTGTATTTACCGGAAACATAATACATGTGTGAATACATAGACAAACAAAGTGTCACTAGTATGCCTCTACTTGACTAGCTCGTTAATCAAAGATGGTTATGTTTCCTAACCATGAACAATGAGTTGTTATTTGATTAACGAGGTCACATCATTAGTAGAATGATCTGATTGACATGACCCATTCCATTAGCTTAGCACCCGATCGTTTAGTATGTTGCTATTGCTTTCTTCATGACTTATACATGTTCCTATGACTATGAGATTATGCAACTCCCGTTTACCGGAGGAACACTTTGGGTACTACCAAACGTCACAACGTTACTGGGTGATTATAAAGGAGTACTACAGGTGTCTCCAATGGTCGATGTTGGGTTGGCGTATTTCAAGATTAGGATTTGTCACTCCGATTGTCGGAGAGGTATCTCTGGGCCCTCTCGGTAATACACATCACATAAGCCTTGCAAGCATTACAACTAATATGTTAGTTGTGAGATGATGTATTACGGAACGAGTAAAGAGACTTGCCGGTAACGAGATTGAACTAGGTATTGGATACCGACGATCGAATCTCGGGCAAGTAACATACCGATGACAAAGGGAACAACGTATGTTGTTATGCGGTCTGACCGATAAAGATCTTCGTAGAATATGTAGGAGCCAATATGGGCATCCAGGTCCCGCTATTGGTTATTGACCGGAGACGTGTCTCGGTCATGTCTACATTGTTCTCGAACCCGTAGGGTCCGCACGCTTAAGGTTACGATGACAGTTATATTATGAGTTTACATGTTTTGATGTACCGAAGGAGTTTGGAGTCCCGGATGAGATCGGGGACATGACGAGGAGTCTCGAAATGGTCGAGACGTAAAGATTCATATATTGGATGATATGGTTAGGCCAAGGGGTCAAGCCCATGAGGCTTTAGGTCGGTGCAAAAGGAGTTTTGCGGAGGCCAGGGGGCCAAACGCCGGAGACCCTGGCGTCTGGCCCTGGGCCAGACGCCGAGGCCCATGGCGTCTGGGCCAGATGCCAAGGATTGTGGCGTTTGGTCCTGGAGTCCGAGTGAGACTCTTGCCTTTCGGGCAAAATCGACTTTGAGGAGGCTTTTGCTCCAAGTTTCGACCCCGGGGCTCAACATATAAATAGAGGGGCAGGGCTAGCACCAAAGGTACAACAAGTTGATCCACGTGATCTATTCCTTAGCCGTGTGCGGCGCCCCCAGCCACCATATTCCTCGATAATACTGTAGCGGAGTTTAGGCGAAGCCCTGCTGCTGTAGTTCATCAAGATCGTCACCACGCCGTCGTGCTGACGGAACTCTTCCCCGACACTTTGCTGGATCGGAGTCCGGGGATCGTCATCGAGCTGAACGTGTGCTCGAACTCGGAGGTGCCGTAGTTTCGGTGCTTGATCGGTTGGATCGGGAAGACGTACGACTACTTCCTCTACGTTGCGTCAACGCTTCCGCAGTCGGTCTGCGTGGGTACGTAGACAACACTCTCTCCTCTCGTTGCTATGCATCACATGATCTTGCGTGTGCATAGGAATTTTTTTGAAATTACTACGAAACCCAACAGTGGCATCCGAGCCAGGTTATTTATGTTGATGTTATATGCACGAGTAGAACACAAGTGAGTTGTGGACGATACAAGTCATACTGCCTACCAGCATGTCATACTTTGGTTCGGCGGTATTGTTGGACGAGACGACCCGGACCAACCTTACGCGTACGCTTACGCGAGACCGGTTCCCTCGACGTGCTTTGCACAGAGATGGCTTGCGGGCGACTGCCTCTCCAACTTTAGTTGAACCAAGTATGGCTACGCCCGGTCCTTGCGAAGGTTAAAACGGAGTCTATTTGACAAACTATCGTTGTGGTTTTGATGCGTAGGTGAGATTGGTTCTTACTTAAGCCCGTAGCAGCCACGTAAAACATGCAACAACAAAGTAGAGGACGTCTAACTTGTTTTTGCAGGGCATGTTGTGATGTGATATGGTCAAGGCATGATGCTGAATTTTATTGTATGAGATGATCATGTTTTGTAACCGAGTTATCGGCAACTGGCAGGAGCCATATGGTTGTCGCTTTATTGTATGCAATGCAATCGTGATGTAATGCTTTACTTTATTACTAAACGATAGTGATAGTCGTGAAAGCATAAGATTGGCGAGACGACAACGATGCTACGATGGAGATCAAGGTGTCGCGCCGGTGACGATGGTGATCATGATGGTGCTTCGGAGATGGAGATCACAAGCACAAGATGATGATGGCCATATCATATCACTTATATTGATTGCATGTGATGTTTATCTTTTTATGCATCTTATCTTGCTTTGATTGACGGTAGCATTATAAGATGATCTCTCACTAAATTATCAAGAAGTGTTCTCCCTGAGTATGCACCGTTGCGAAAGTTCTTCGTGCTGAGACACCACGTGATGATCGGGTGTGATAGGCTCTACGTTCAAATACAACGGGTGCAAAACAGTTGCACACGCGGAATACTCAGGTTATACTTGACGAGCCTAGCATATACAGATATGGCCTCGGAACACGGAGACCGAAAGGTCGAGCGTGAATCATATAGTAGATATGATCAACATAGTGATGTTCACCATTCAAACTACTCCATCTCACGTGATGATCGGACATGGTTTAGTTGATTTGGATCACGTGATCACTTAGAGGATTAGAGGGATGTCTGTCTAAGTGGGAGTTCTTAAGTAATATGATTAATTGAACTTAAATTTATCATGAACTTAGTCCTGGTAGTATTTTGCAAATTATAGATCAATAGCTCGCGTTGTTGCTTCCCTGTGTTTATTTTGATATGTTCCTAGAGAAAATTGTGTTGAAATATGTTAGTAGCAATGATGCGGATTGGATCCGTGATCTGAGGATTATCCTCATTGCTGCACAGAAGAATTATGTCCTTGATGCACCGCTAGGTGACAGACCTATTGCAGGAGCAGATGCAAACGTTATGAACATTTAGCTAGCTCAATATGATGACTACTTGATAGTTTAAGTGCACCATGCTTAACGGCTTAGAATCGGGACTTCAAAGACGTTTTGAACGTCATGGACCATATGAGATGTTCCAGGAGTTGAAGTTAATATTTCAAGCAAATACCCGAGTTGTGAGATATAAAGTCTCCAACAAGTTCTATAGCTAAAAGATGGAGGAGAATCGCTCAACTAGTGAGCATGTGCTCAGATTGTCTGGGTACTACAATCGCTTGAATCAAGTGGGAGTTAATCTTCCAGATAAGATAGTGATTGACAGAATTCTCTAGTCACCATCACCAAGTTAGTAGAACTTCGTGATGAACTATAATATGCAAGGGATAACGGAAACAACTCCCAAGCTCTTCGTGATGATGAAATCAATGAAGGTAGAAATCAAGAAAAACATCAAGTGTTGATGGTTGATAAGACCACTAGTTTCAAGAAAAGGGCAAAGGGAAGAAGGGGAACTTCAAGAAGAACGGCAAGCAAGTTGCTGCTCAAGTGAAGAAGCCCAAGTCTGGTCCTAAGCCTGAGACTAAGTGCTTCTACTGCAAAGGGACTGGTCACCAGAAACGGAATCACCCCAAGTGGTTGGAGGATAAGAAGGATGGCAAAGTGAACATAAGTATATTTGATATACATGTTATTGATGTGTACTTTACTAGTGTTTATAGCAAATCCTAAGTATTTGATACTAGTTCAGTTGCTAAGATTAGTAACTCGAAACGGGAGTTGCAGAATAAACAGAGACTAGTTAAGGGTGAAGTGACGATGTGTGTTGGAAGTGGTTCCAAGATTGATATGATCATCATCGCACACTCCCTATAATTTCGGGATTAGTGTTGAAACTAAATAAGTGTTATTTGGTGTTTGCGTTGAGCATGAATATGATTTGATCATGTTTATTGTAATACGGTTATTCATTTAAGTAAAAGAATAAATTGTTGTTCTGTTTACATGAATAAAACTTTATATGGTTACACACCCAATGAAAATAGTTCATTGGATCTCGATCTTAGTGATACACATATTCATAATATTGAAACCAAAAGATGTAAAGTTAATAATGATAGTGCAACTTATTTATGGCACTGCCGTTTAGGTCATATTGGTGTAAAGCGCATGAAGAAACTCCATGCTGATGGGATTTTGGAATCACTTGATTATGAATCACTTGATGCTTGCGAACCATGCCTTATGGGCAAGATGACTAAAACGCCATTCTCCGGAACAATGAAGCAAGCAACAGATTTGTTGGAAATCATACATACCGATGTATGTGGTCCGATGAAAGGCTTACAGCAGGTATCATTATTTTCTGACCTTCACAAGATGATTTGAGCAGATATGGGGATATCTACTTGATGAAACATAAGTCTGAAATAATTGAAAGGTTCAAAGAATTTCAGAGTGAAGTGGAAAAATCATCGTAACAAGAAAAATGAAGTTTCTGCGATCTGATCACGGAGACGAATATTTGAGTTACGAGTTTGGTCTTTAATTAAAACAATGTGGAATAGTTTCATAGCTCACGCCACCTGGAACACCACAATGTTATGGTGTGTCCGAACGTTGTAACCGCGCTTTATTGGATATGGTGCGATCTATGATGTCTCTTATTGATTTACCATTGTCGTTTTGGGGTTATGCATTAGAGACAGCTGCATTCACGTTAAAAAGGCACCATCTAAATCCGTTGAGACGACACTATATGAACTGTGGTTTAGCAAGAAACCCAAGTTGTCGTTTCTTAAAGTTTGGGGCTGCGATGCTTATGTGGAAAAGTTTCATCCTGATAAGCTCGAACCCAAATCGGAGAAGTGCGTCTTCATAGAATACCCAAAGGAAATTGTTGGGTACACCTTCTATCACAGATCCGGAGGCAAGATATTCGTTGCTAAAAATGGATCCTTTCTGGAGAAGGAGTTTCTCTCGAAAGAAGTGAGTGGGAGGAAAGTAGAACTTGATGAGGTAACTGTACCTGCTCCCTTATTGGAAAGTAGTTCATCACAGAAATCAGTTCCTGTGACAAATACACCAATTAGTGAGGAAGCTAATGATATTGATCATAAAACTTCAGATCAGGTTACTACAGAACCTCGTAGGTCTTCCAGAGTAAGATCTGCACCAGAGTGGTGTAGTAATCATGTTCTGGAAGTCATGTTACTAGACCATGATGAACCTACGAACTATGAGGAAGCGATGATGAGCCCAGATTCCGCGAGATGGCTTGAGGCCATAAAATCTGAGATATGATCCATGTATGACAACAAAGTATGGACTTTGATTGACTTGCTCGATGATCAGCAAAGCCATGTTAAACAAATGGATCTTCAAGAGGAAGACGGACACTGATAGTAGTGTTACTATCTACCAAGCTCGACTTGTTGCAAAAGTTTTTCAACAAGTTCAAGGTGTTGAATACGATGAGGTTTTCTCACTCGTATCGATGCTTAAGTCTATCTGAATCATGTTAGCAATTGCCACATTTTATGAAATCTGGCAAATGGATGTCAAAACTGCATTCCTTAATGGATTTATTAAAGAAGAGTTGTATATGATGCAACCAGAAGGTTTTGTCAATCCTAAAGGTGCTAACAAAATGTGCAAGCTCCAGCGATCCATCTATGGACTGGTGCAAGCATCTCGGAGTTGGAATATACGCTTTGATAAGTTGATCAAAGCATATAGTTTTATATGGACTTACGATGAAGCCTGTATTTACAATAAAGTGAGTGGGAGCACTACAGCCTTTCTGATTAGTATATGTGAGTGACATATTGTTGATCAAAAATGATGTAGAATTTTTCTGCAAAGCATAAAGGAGTGTTTTAAAGGAGTTCTTTAAAAAGAAAAGACCTCAGTAAAAAGCTACTTATATATTGAGCATCAAGATCTATTGAGATAGATCAAGACGCTTGATAAGATTTTCAATGAGTACATACCTTGGCAAGATTTTGAAATAGTTCAAAATGGAACAGTTAAAGAAAGAGTTCTTGCCTGTGTTGCAAAGGTATGAAATTGAGTAAGACTCAAATCCCGACCACAGCAGAAAATAGAAAGAGAATGAAAAGTCATTCCCTATGCCTCAGTCATAGGTTCTATAAAGTATGCTATGCTTTGTACCAGACCTATTGTATACCTTGCTCTGTATTTGGCAAGGGAGTACAATAGTGATCTAGGAGTAGATCACTGGACATTGGTCAAGAATATCCTTAGTAAGGACTAAGGAGATGTTTCTCGATTATGGAGGTGATAAAAGAGTTTGTTGTAAAAGTTACATCGGTGCAAACTTTTACACTAATCCAGATGACTCTAAGACTCAATCTGGATACATATTGAAAGTGGGAGCGATTAGCTAGAGTAGCTCCGTACAGAGCATTGTAGACATAGAATATTTGCAAAATACATACGGCTCTGAATGTGACAGACTCGTTGACTAAGCTTCTCTCACGAGCAAAACATGATCACACCTTAGTACTCTTTGGATGTTAATCACATAGCAATGTGAACTAGATTATTGACTCTAGTAAACCCTTTGGGTGTTGGTCACATGATGATGTGAACTATGGGTGTTAATCATATACAGATATGAATATTGGTGTTAAATCACATGACGATGTGAACTAGATTATTGACTCTAGTGCAAGTGGGAGACTGAAGGAAATATGCCCTAGAGGCAATAATAAAGTTATTATTTATTTCCTTATAATCATGATAAATGTTTATTATTCATGCTAGAATTGTATTTACCGGAAACATAATACATGTGTGAATACATAGACAAACAAAGTGTCACTAGTATGCCTCTACTTGACTAGCTCGTTAATCAAAGATGGTTATGTTTCCTAACCATGAACAATGAGTTGTTATTTGATTAACGAGGTCACATCATTAGTAGAATGATTTGATTGACATGACCCATTCCATTAGCTTAGCACCCGATCGTTTAGTATGTTGCTATTGCTTTCTTCATGACTTATACATGTTCCTATGACTATGAGATTATGCAACTCCCGTTTACCGGAGGAACACTTTGGGTACTACCAAACGTCACAACGTAACTGGGTGATTATAAAGGAGTACTACAGGTGTCTCCAATGGTCGATGTTGGGTTGGCGTATTTCGAGATTAGGATTTGTCACTCCGATTGTCGGAGAGGTATCTCTGGGCCCTCTCGGTAATACACATCACATAAGCCTTGCAAGCATTACAACTAATGTGTTAGTTGTGAGATGATGTATTACGGAACGAGTAAAGAGACTTGCCGGTAACGAGATTGAACTAGGTATTGGATACCGACGATCGAATCTCGGGCAAGTAACATACCGATGACAAAGGGAACAACGTATGTTGTTATGCGGTCTGACCGATAAAGATCTTCGTAGAATATGTAGGAGCCAATATGGGCATCCAGGTCCCGCTATTGGTTATTGACCAGAGACATGTCTCGGTCATGTCTACATTGTTCTCGAACCCGTAGGGTCCGCACGCTTAAGGTTACGATGACAGTTACATTATGAGTTTATGCATTTTGATGTACCGAAGGTTGTTCGGAGTCCCAGATGTGATCACGGACATGACGAGGAGTCTCGAAATGGTCGAGACGTAAAGATTGATATATTGGAAGCCTATGTTTGTGAAGGAAATATGCCCTAGAGGCAATAATAAAGTTATTATTTATTTCCTCATAATCATGATAAATGTTTATTATTCATGCTAGAATTGTATTTACCGGAAACATAATACATGTGTGAATACATAGACAAACAAAAGTGTCACTAGTATGCCTCTACTTGACTAGCTCGTTAATCAAAGATGGTTATGTTTCCTAACCATGAACAATGAGTTGTTATTTGATTAACGAGGTCACATCATTAGTAGAATGATCTGATTGACATGACCCATTCCATTAGCTTAGCACCCGATCGTTTAGTATGTTGCTATTGCTTTCTTCATGACTTATACATGTTCCTATGACTATGAGATTATGCAACTCCCGTTTACCGGAGGAACACTTTGGGTACTACCAAACGTCACAACGTAACTGGGTGATTATAAAGGAGTACTACAGGTGTCTCCAATGGTCGATGTTGGGTTGGTGTATTTCGAGATTAGGATTTGTCACTCCGATTGTCGGAGAGGTATCTCTGGGCCCTCTCGGTAATACACATCACATAAGCCTTGCAAGCATTACAACTAATATGTTAGTTGTGAGATGATGTATTACGGAACGAGTAAAGAGACTTGCCGGTAACGAGATTCAACTAGGTATTGGATACCGACGATCGAATCTCGGGCAAGTAACATACCGATGACAAAGGGAACAACGTATGTTGTTATGCGGTCTGACCGATAAAGATCTTCGTAGAATATGTAGGAGCCAATATGGGCATCCAGGTCCCGCTATTGGTTATTGACCGGAGACGTGTCTCGGTCATGTCAACATTGTTCTCGAACCCATAGGGTCCGCACGCTTAAGGTTACGATGACAGTTATATTATGAGTTTACATGTTTTGATGTACCGAAGGAGTTCGGAGTCCCGGATGAGATCGGGGACATGACGAGGAGTCTCGAAATGGTCGAGACGTAAAGATTCATATATTGGATGATATGGTTAGGCCAAGGGGTCAAGCCCATGAGGCTTTAGGTCGGTGCAAAAGGAGTTTTGCGGAGGCCAGGGGGCCAAACGCCGGAGACCCTGGCGTCTGGCCCTGGGCCAGACGCCGAGGCCCATGGCGTCTGGGCCAGACGCCAAGGATTGTGGCGTTTGGTCCTGGAGTCCGAGTGAGACTCTTGCCTTTCGGGCAAAACCGACTTTGAGGAGGCTTTTGCTCCAAGTTTCGACCCCGGGGCTCAACATATAAATAGAGGGGCAGGGCTAGCACCAAAGGTACAACAAGTTGATCCACGTGATCTATTCCTTAGCCGTGTGCGGCGCCCCCAGCCACCATATTCCTCGATAATACTGTAGCGGAGTTTAGGCGAAGCCCTGCTGCTGTAGTTCATCAAGATCGTCACCACGCCGTCGTGCTGACGGAACTCTTCCCCGACACTTTGCTAGATCAGAGTCCGGGGATCGTCATCGAGCTGAACGTGTGCTCGAACTCGGAGGTGCCATAGTTTCGGTGCTTGATCGGTTGGATCGGGAAGACGTACGACTACTTCCTCTACGTTGCGTCAACGCTTCCGCAGTCGGTCTGCGTGGGTACGTAGACAACACTCTCTCCTCTCGTTGCTATGCATCACATGATCTTGCGTGTGCGTAGGAAATTTTTTGAAATTACTACGAAACCCAACAATTACCCCATTTTAGTAGGATGTCTCATTCTGAGCATTTTACTGCCGTTATGCTGCCGGAATTTCCCTAGGAGTTCGAGAGATACTAATTTCCTTGTCCTCCATTCTATAGCCTATAGTTGATGCTGATTCCGTCTCTGGTTTCGTTTTACCAGGATGTCATCAAGTTCTATTGTTCGTAGCCAGAACCACGGAGATGGTAGGGATGAGGATCCTCCCGACCAGCCTTCGTTGGCAGAGTTCATGTTAGAAATGGAGAGGAGCAAGCGTGAGTCCTACCGCTTGTTGGCACGTATCGAGGAGAACACCGCACATCAGTTCAAAGGATCTGTGACCATTCATGACTTTATCCGCTTGCACCCACCCACCTTTCATCATTCCATCGAGCCACTCGATGCAGATGACTGGCTCCGTAGCGTCACCCATAAGCCGCGTTCCGCGAACGTAGCTGAAGATGACAAGGTCACTTATGCCACATATCACCTAGAAGGTCCTGCTAGTCTTTGGTGGCAGAACTATGAGGCTATGCTTCCAGCTGGCCAGATTCCTACTTGGAGGGATTTTATTGAGGCTTTTCGCGAGCATCACATTCCTGAAGCCCTCATCGATCGCAAGAGAGAAGAGTTCTGTAGTTTCACCCAGGGTAAGATGGCTGTTGATGCCTATAGTAGAGAGTTTGAGAACCTCGCCCGTTATGCCACAAAAGAGGTGTCCACGGACGCCAAGAGGCAGGCTAGGTTCCGGAAGGGTCTCAACCCCAAGTTGCGTCATGATCTCCACCTGCATCATTGTGATACATTCCAAGCTCTTGTGAACAAAGCCATTAATGCAGAGACAGCTCAACTCACTTACGAGGAGTCTCGTAAGCACACCCGGGATTTGGGATCTTCCTCTGGCTCTAGTTCCCAGAAGCGCCGGATTTGGGTTCCGAACTCCGCTCTTCCTTCCGAATATGTACTGAGGCCATCTTATGTGGCACCTCATCCATTTCAGCAGTATGCTCCACCCAGGTCTATTGGTGGACCGCCTTCCAATGCAGGTCCACATTCTACCTCCAAGATTTGTTATAAGTGCGGAGAGCCAGGCCACATTGCCCGTATTTGCACTCAGACCAGAGTTGCTCCACCTCAGCCCGAGAAGTCTGTTGGCTGTGTTAAACCATCACGCAAGATGATCAGTGCCAAGTCAGCTCCCACTGAACATGGACGTGTGCATCACGTCTCAGCTAAAGACGCTCATGATGATCCAGATGTCGTTCTTGGTACACTCCTTGTCAACTGTCATCCGGCATCGGTTTTGTTCGATACTGGAGCGTCTCATTCCTTCATTTCTGAAAGCTATGCCCGCTTGCACGACATGTCATTTTGTGATATGCCCTCCCCATTACTTATTCAAACTCCTGGATCCAAATGGCAAACTTCTAGGATAAGTTATGGCAATGAAATCCATGTTGACAGACTTGTATTCCTTGCTTCCTTGATATCTCTCAAGTCCTCGGATATTAACATTATTTTGGGTATGGACTGGATGACAGCTCATCATGCCAAGATTGATTGTTTCACCAGATCTGTTCAGCTTACACATCCATCTGGCAAGATAGTCACTGTCTCCACTAGAGTTGCAAAGTGTCAGCTCTATTCCCTTAATGCCAGCCCTCTTCCAGACCTTGAAGATATTCCGGTAGTCCATGACTTTCCGGATGTCTTTCCAGAGGAACTGCCAGGTGTTCCGCCTGACAGAGATGTAGAGTTCGTCATAGATCTTATCCCAGGAACTGCTCCAATCTCTAGGAGACCCTACAAGATGGCACCCTTAGAACTAGCCGAGCTTAAGAAACAACTTGATGAGTCCTTGCAAAAGGGTTTCATCCGTCCTAGTTCTTCTCCTTGGGCTTGCCCCGTCCTCTTCGTCAAGAAGAAGGATGGTACAGACCGAATGGTTGTAGATTATCGTCCCGTTAATTTGGTCACGATAAAGAACAAATATCCGCTCCCCAGGATCAACGATCTGTATGATCAGCTCGCTGGATCCTCAGTCTTCTCCAAGATGGATTTGAGGTTAGGATACCACCAAATTAAGATCAGAAACGGGGACATTCCCAAGACAGCTTTTGTCACTCGTTATGGCCAGTACGAGTACACCGTCATGTCCTTTGGCCTAACCAACGCCGCAGCCACATTCTCCCGCTTGATGAACTCGATCTTCATGGAGTACTTAGATAAGTTCGTCGTGGTTTACCTCAATGATATTCTTATTTACTCGAAGAACAAAGAAGAGCATGCCGAACATCTTAGACTTGTGTTAGAAAAACTCAGAGAGCACCGCCTTTATGCCAAGTTCTCCAAGTGTGAATTTTGGTTGCCAGAAGTGCCTACCTAGGCCACGTAATCTCTGGTAAGGGCGTTGCTGTCAATCCCGAGAGAGTTCAGGCTGTTCTCGATTGGACTCCACCTGAGACCGTTAAACAAGTTAGGAGTTTCCTTGGTCTAGCCAGCTATTGTCGCCGCTTTGTTGAAAACTTCTCCAAAGTAGCCAAACCCCTCACGGAACTTCTCAAGAAAGATAAAAAGTTCGAGTGGTCCCCACAGTGTGAGTACAGTTTTCAGGAACTGAAAAGACGCCTGACTTCTGCTCCCATACTTGTGCCACCGGATTTCACTAAAGACTTTATTATCTACTGCGACGCCTCACGACAGGGACTAGGTTGCATTCTTATGCAGGATCGTCATGTGATTGCCTATGCATCTCGACAGTTGCATCCACATGAGGAGAATTATCCTACACATGATCTAGAGCTTGCAGCCGTAGTCTATGCACTCAAGACCTGGCGACATTACCTCCTTGGTAAACGTTGCGAGATCTACACCGATCACCAGAGTCTCAAGTATATCTTCACCCAACCAGACCTGAACCTTAGGCAAAGACGTTGGTTGGAGTTAATCACAGATTATGATCTAGGGATTACCTACACCCCAGGCAAAGCCAATGTCATGGCTGATGCGTTAAGCCGTAAATCCTATTGCAACAATCTCATGTTGCAGCAAGGCCAACCACTTCTCCATGAGGAATTCTGTAAGCTTAATCTTCACATTGCTCCTCATGGATTCCTTTCTACCTTGGTGGCGAAACCTGATCTTGAAGATCAGATTGTCGCTGCTCAAAAGCAAGACACAGGAATTTCTCGGATCAAGAGAAACTTTAAGAAGGGAGTTGGTGGATGTTTCTCTATGGATGATCGTGGTATTGTTTTCTTTGAGAATCGCTTGGTGGTTCCCAAGAATCAACATCTGCGACAATTTATTCTTAAGGAGGCGCATGAATCTCCTCTCACGATTCATCCCGGTAGTACTAAGATGTATCAGGACCTACGCTAGAGGTTCTGGTGGACTAGGATGAAGAGAGAAATCGCTGAGTTCATTGCTAAATGTGACGTTTGTCATCGCGTTAAGGCAGAGCATCAAAGGCCTGCTGGCACTCTTCAGCCTTTAGCTATTCCTGAATGGAAATGGGATAAAGTTGGTATGGACTTCATCACCGGCTTTCCCAGGACCAAGAGAGGGAATAACGCTATCTTCGTAGTCGTTGATCGTCTTTCCAAAGTGGCTCACTTCCTTCCTGTTCGAGAGAGTATCACTGCTAGTCAGCTTGCTGACTTATACATTTCTCGAATAGTGTCACTTCATGGTGTTCCACTAGAGATCAATTCAGACCGTGGCAATCTTTTCACTTCTCATTTCTAGGAGAGTTTCCAAACTGCCATGGGAACCCATCTTTCCTTCAGTACCGCTTTCCACCCTCAGTCGAGTGGTCAGGTGGAACGGGTCAACCAAATTCTCGAAGACATGCTTAGAGCTTGCGTTATCTCATTCGGTATGGATTGGGAGAAATGTCTTCCTTTTGCCGAGTTTGCTTATAACAATAGCTATCAATCCAGCCTCAAGAAAGCTCCTTTTGAGGTTCTCTATGGACGAAGATGTCGAACACCTTTGAACTGGTCAGAAACCGGTGAAAGACAATTCTTTGGACCGGACATGATCCAGGAGGCAGAAGAGCAAGTTCGCATCATTCGTGGGAATTTGAAAACAGCCCAGTCTCGTCAGAAAAGCCAGTACGATCGTCATCATAAGGATATGACTTATGAAATTGGCGACCAAGCTTACCTTCGGGTTACTCCTTTGAAGGGTACCCATCGTTTCGGTATCAAGGGCAAGTTGGCTCCTCGTTACATTGGTCCTTTTCGCATTCTCGCTAAACGAGGAGAGGTTGCCTACCAATTGGAACTACCCCCACATCTTTCTCGAGTTCATGATGTCTTCCACGTCTCTCAACTCAAGCGTTGCTTCTCGGATCCTATTCGCGGAGTGGACCACGAAACGCTTGATCTCCAAGATAACCTCACCTACCGAGAGTACCCGGTTCGCATTCTTGATCAAGCAGAGCGTGTTACCCGACGTCAGAACATCAAGTTTCTCAAAGTTCAGTGGTCTCATCATTCCGAGAGAGAAGCTACTTGGGAACGAGAAGATCGTCTTCGACTGGAGTACCCCGCTTTCTTTCCGTCGACCACTGAATCTCGGGACGAGATTCTTTCAAGTGGGGGCGAGTTGTCACATCCCTAGTCTGGTATGACCTAGACTAGCTAGCCATTTGTGCATCATGTTTAAATTCCATTTAATTTGAAATGGGAATTTGTGAAACCCTCAGAATCATTTTTGGAAATGACCTAAATAAAAATTGCTCCAAAAAGGTCCAAGGAAATGTTCATGTTACTCTCTGAAAATATTGGTCAGAGGTAAAAAAATCAAACAAATATTTTAGGAGCTCATGGATATTTAATTTTGGCCATTTGGATTAATCCGATAATTATTTGCCTTGGATATATATTGTTATATATATAAAATATGGTCCAAAAATTATGCCATTTATAAAGGAGCTCTGGAATAATATAGCTAGCTCCTGCAAAAATTGGCATAAGGTAATAAAATGATTTAATATTTTAATTAAATCAAAACAAATGTCAGAAAAATTAGAAAACAGAAATAAAAGAGGAGAAACTTACCTGCGGCCCAGCTCCTGTGCGGCCTGGCCGGCCCAGCAGCCAGCGCCGGCCCAGCCCACTGGCCCTCCACTATCGTCTTCGTCCTCGACGGAGGGATGGGAGCGTGCCCGGCGCGCGCGCGCGCCACCGCGCCACGCCACCAGCCTCCCTGCCTGCCTGGCGCCCTCCTCGTCACCCTGGAACGCCCGGACGTCGCCACGCACCCCCGTACCCTCTCACTCTCCCCCGATTTTTCCTCTCCCCTCCCTCGCTCTCTCTCTCTTGTGTCCGAACACGCCGGTCGCCGCCGTTCGCCATAGCCGCCGCCACAGCCTCCCCCTCGCCTCTCCGACACGCGCAGAAGCTCCGCCACGACTTTCTCGTCTCCTCCGTCAAGCCACAAGGCGCCGGACGCCCTGGAACGTCGCCGTCGCCTTCATGACCTCCGGCCGCCGCAGATCGCCATCGCCGTCGATTCGCCGTCTCTAGTGCGTCCCCGAGCCCGTTTCGACGCCCGCTGCAACCGCGGTGAGCTCCGCCACCGTTCCCCTCTCTCCATTTAGCTGCCCGCTTGCCGTAGCCCTCCTCCCCACCACGGCCGAAGCTTCCTGCCTCCGTTCATGTCGCCGCCGTCGCCCTGGCCACCGCAGCTTGCAACCGAGCACCCCATCGTGCTCCCGGTGCACGAGGGTGCCACCGAGCCCCTCAGGTGGTCTCCCCGTGCCCCGCAGCCCGTTCCCGATCGAAGCCGAGCTCCGGCCGCCGCCGCGAGCTTTGCTCCGGCGAGCTCCGGCGTCCCCGCGGCTTCCCGTCTGCTCCCCTGGATGCGGACGAGCCCGGGCTACGCCCCGGTGCTCTTAGACGCCGTCCCCGTGGCCTGTGGCGCGGACTCCGCCGCGTCCAGAGGTCGCCGGCGGCGAGCCCCGTCGCCTGAGCCCCGCCATGTGGGCCCGGTCCGTCAGGTGATTAGCTTAGTGCTAATCATCGCTTAATTAACCCCCTGAGGCTGACATGTGGGCCCGGTGCCCCCTAATCTTTTAATTAAGTTAAACTAACCCTGTTTAACCCCCTGACACTGACGTGTGGACCCCACATGTCAGGTTTGACCCCATCAGCCGCAGTTGACTGCTGACGTCATGCTGACGTCATGCTGACGCAATATATATTTTCTGGAATTAAAATAAATCAGGAAATTCCAGAAATTGATTTAAACTTCAAAAATTCATAGAAATTCAACCGTAGCTCAGATTGAAATAATTTATATATGAAAAATTATCAGAAAAATGCAAACTTTCCATCTGTACTAGTTTCATGCATGACAAACCAACTTATACATGCTGTATATGAGAAAACACATTATGGCATTTATAAGAGCTTACTTTGGAGATGCATTTGAGCTTATGGTTCAAATGGACTTCAAACCAAATGAGTACTAGTTGCATTAGCTCAAACAGCATCACATCTTCATGCCATGTTCATGCATCATATTGTTGCATATGTTTGTTTATTGATTGCCGACACTGTTCCTTCTCGATAGGTCTTGCTCCGGAGACGTTCCAGAGTACCTGTCTGTGAAGCAGTGCCTCCCTTGTTGATTTACCAGGCAAGCAAACCCCCTTGTTCATTCCGATACAATCCTACTCTCTCGCTCCTGCTCTCAGTTATTGCATTAGGACAACAACGATTCTTCTACTACTTTGTGCTGCGGTAGTTGAACCCATTCCTCTGCATGACCTGTCATTGCCACAATAAATAGTTGAAACCCACTAGCATGTGTAGGAGTTGATTGAAGCCATTGTTGTGTTCCTACCATGCTATGCCTGCTATTGCTTAGAGTTGTGTCAGGTCTGATTCATTGGGAATGAATTCGAGTGTTACGATATGTTCTGGTGCTGGGAGTTAAGTGTGTGAACACGATTTGGTAAAGGTAGCGGTGAGAGGCCATGTAGGATTACATGGTGGGTTGTCTCACTGGAACCGTCCTTAAGCACTGAGTTCTATGTATGTTGTCCAATGACTCGATACTACCACACATTGGGCTCCGGGCGCTCCAAGCCCTCTCGACTTATTAACCAATTTGATCTCTGTCCAGGAGTCGCAACTAGTTTCTGGTGTTTGTAGGTAGTGTTAGTAGTCTACCAAGTGGCACCCGGCCAGGTGGGCTTGGGACAGACTAGGCACAAGTGGCACGGTGTACTAAGCGTAGATCCATCCGGCGAGGTGGGCTTGGGAACCCTGCACACATCGTTTGGGGCCGTGAGTGAAACCCCGGCCGGATCTCCTTGCGAATGGAACCTGAATATGCGATAAACCTGGACTAGAGTCTTGTGTGGTTAGTCAGGTCGTGGCCGACACCCTCGCCAGGCTTCCGCTTGAAGGTTGCCGAGATACATGACGTGTACATGGCGGTAAGTGGCGAGAGCGTGTGTGAAGAAGTACACCCCTGCAGGGTTAATATGATCTATTCGAATAGCCGGGTCCGCGGTTATGGACTTCTTGGATGCTTACATGGTACATAGACAACTTGAAGTGGATACTATAAAATGCTCAAGACAAGTGTGAGTGCTATGGATGGCCTTCTCGTAGGGAGACGGGAATGAATCCATAGTGGTGTATTGTGTGGTGATTAGTGGACTCGTGTACGTTGTCTCACCTCAAGAGTTTCTTGTAGTCGTAGAACAGGATAGCCACAGAGTCAAAGCTGGCTTGCTGCAACTAAACCCCACATTACCCTCTTGATACAAATGCATGTATGATAGGATCTGATGTAAGTCTTGCCGAGTACCTTTGTACTCATGTTGCTTTATTTATGTTTTTTGCAGCGGAGACTCCGGTCTTACTAGTGTTCTCATGGACTTCGACTAGTAGCTAGTACCTCAGCTACGATCTTGATCGGATGTTGTAGATAGTTAGGCTTTCAGCCTTTTTCATTTTTAGATGTCTGTACTCAGACATGTAATGCTTCCGCTTGTTGCTTGATTGCTCTGAATGTTGGGTCATGTGACCCCTGTTTGTAATTAATGCTATGATGGTTCTTCTGAGCCTTTATCTATATGAGTTGTTGAGTTATGCTATGATGCCATGTTGTACAGCACATACTTGCATGTTATGCGTACGTGTAATGTGTATTGCTATGTGTGGGATCTGACTATCTAGTTGTTTATCCTTAGTAGTCTCTCTTACCGGGAAATGTCTCCTAGTGCTTCCACTGAGCCCTGGTAGCTTGCTACTGCTCCGGAACACTTAGGCTGGCCGGCATGTGTCCTTCTTCGTTCCTGTGTCTGTCCCTTCGGGGAAATATCACGCGATGAATACCGGAGTCCTGTTAGCCCGCTACAGCCCGGTTCACCGGAGTCCTGTTAGCCCAGTGCTACAGCCTGGATTCACTCGCTGATGACCGACACGTTCGATGCTGGGTCATGGATGCCTGTCCCTGTAAGTTAGTGCCACTTTGGGTTTACGACTAGCCATGTCAGCCCGGGCTCTTTATCATATGGGTGCTAGCGACACCATCATATACGTGTGCCAAAAGGCGCAAACGGTCCCGGGCAAAGGTAAGGCGACACCCGTGGGGATACCATGCGTGAGGCCGCAAAGTGATATGAGGTGTTACATGCTAGATCGATGTGGCATTGAGTCGGGGTCCTGAAAATTACATCCACTGGGTGATCAAAGATTGATGCCAGTGCAAATAAATGAGCAGAACCTAACCATCTACAACGTCACAATCTGCAACCTCAGCACAAATGACAACCATAAGGATGTGGGCAAGTTCTTTCTGCTTTGCTACACTGTCTCTGAAAACATTGATCAGTTGTTGTGTCGCATGACTCTGCACCTCTGATTCATCCACCATTTCCATCATTGCTTCAGCCATTAATTGGTTCACAAACATACATTTATTCCATTGCATTCGAGACAGAGGATACTGAACATATTCAGATGGCGATTTTGGCAGGCTTGTATTATTGATAGTGGAGAGTGTCTCGACCACTGCATCATAACATAAATTAGGACGGGAACCAAACAGATTAATCATGAGTTATTGCCATATTACCTGGCCTAGATTTACTGGAAAGAAACAATGGGGTTGCCTTGCTGTTTTCAGAGTTTGTCTTCTTATCTTCAGCAGCCTGCACAAAATTAACACACTAGCATTGCTACATTGGCCAAGTCAGATAATAGGAAAGCAACATTGACACAACGAACGTTTGGGCAAGTAGCCTACACCAAATTAACACAATATGGCACAGCTATCATCAGCCAGGCAAGGTAGTACGAAAGCAACATTGACACAATGAATGAATGGGCAACCAGAAAAGCACTACAATTCAGTAATGTGCGTAATATGAGATAGTACATTCATGCAGCTCAGTATGCAAAACTACCAGGCAGTTTTCCTTACAAAAATCAACATTGGCGCCTTTAACATTTTGATACAACTAATTTTAGATCAGATAAAGGTTAGATTCACGCCGATTAACAAAATACATGTTGATGTAAAAATATAGTGATATACAACAGGTACTTACATCAGCATTGGAGCACAGAGAATTCCCGCAAGATATTTTCCTCGAATACGATCCCAATGGAGGAAGTCTTCTATCGTTTAACCTTATTTTCTAAAAGAGAGATGGGTAAGAAACATGTAGAAAATATGATCAGAATGCTATAAAATTTCATGATGCGAGGATACCCACACGCTTCTTAGAATGGAGTTGACATTCTTTTGCTGGACTGGAGCGGACTAGTTCTTTGGCCACTGGAATCTGCTTATTATCAGTGGGAGTTGGGTTTCTCTGTGCTGGAGCAGTATCTATGAAAAATGGAGTTGGTTTATTATCTCCTGGCGTTTGGATCTTTTGCAAATACCTGGTTTGTAACCCTTCAGATTCTAACAGAGCCGTTTTCCCCTTGCATGCCTTATATAGAAGAATGGTGATTCAGTTATAAAACATGCTACAGCAGAGATGGAATAGGTATGAAGAATAAAAAGGCATGATATATTGACATGTATTCCCTCCATCCGGAAATAAATGGACGGGTCTAGGCGTATTTCAGTTCTAGATACATCCAGTTTTATCCATTTTTGCGACATTTAATCCGGACGGAGGGAGTATGATGTGAGAGCTAGGGATACGACAGGACAACACAGTAAAAAAAGACTGAGAAACTCACTGCAGAACCAAAGTATTCAAACCCACTGATATGAGATAGTACACTCATGCAGCTCAGGATGCAAAACTACTAGGCAGTTTTCCTTACAAAAATCAACATTGTGGCCTTTAATCATACATTTTGCTACAACTAAATTTAGATCAGATAAAGGTTGGATTCACGCCGATTAACAAAATACATGCTGATGTAAAAATATAGTAATATACAACAGGTACTTACATCTACATTGGAGCACAGAGAATTCCTGCAAGAATCTTTCCTCATAAACGATACCATTGCAGAAATTCTTCTATCTGTTAAGCTTATTTTCTAAAAGAGAGATGGGTAAGAAACATGTAGAAAATATGATCAGCATGCTATAAAATTTCATGATGCAAGGATACGCACACGCTTCTTAGAATTGAGTTGACATATTTTTGCTTGACCGGAGCAGACTAGTTCTTTGGCCACTGGAATCTGCTTATTATCAGTAGGAGCTGGGTTTCTCTATGCTGGAGCAGTATCTATAAAAACTGGAGTTGGTTTATTATCTCCTGGCGTTTGGATCTTTTGCAAAGGCCTTGTTTGTAACCCTTAAGATTCTAACATAGTCGTCTTCCCCTTGCATGCCTTGTATAGAAGAATGGTGCTTTAATTATAAAACATGCGACAGCAGAGAGATGGAATAGGTACTAAAGAATAGAAAGGCATGACATATTGACATGTATTCCCTCCATCTGGAAAAAAATGGATGGGTCTAGGCATATTTCATTTCTAGATACATCCTTTTTTATCCATTTCGGCAACATGTAATCGGACGGAGGGAGTATGGTGTAAGAGCTAGGGATACGACAGGACAACACAGCAAAAAACTAGTTGAATGTAAAACTATATGCTAGCGGAATACATACAGAAATAACTAAGGCAACATACACGTGTATGATTGGGAAAATAAGATGGCATTGCAACAGAGCACTAGAACATCACTTCAATGTAAAAAACATGGTATGGCAGACAGATGAAGTACATACTGATGAATAACAATGCATAAGATATTCAGAAGCATGATGTCCAAATTAAGGAGATGGCATTGCGATAGAGTAGAATGACAGTACTTGAATTTGAAAACATGTTATCATGAATGGAATAGGTACTGAAAAACAGGAAGGCATGACATATTTACATGCATGATCAGCATGCTAAGCACATGGCATTGCAACAGAGTAGATACACTCCAGGACATTATATGCATGTTGTACCCATATCACAGGCCAAGTTAGAGCAAGGACCTTGTGGGGTGAAGAGGATTCATCATATTTCTGCAAGTCTTCTGAAGAACTGCCTTTACATGTTCCATCATATTGGGTATCATTGACATCAAGTTTATTGGCCTTTACATTGCTCCATGAGGTTCTTGTGGATATATCAGTGTGTGCAATCATATCTGACATGCATGGAAGACAACTAGTAGTTAGATTTATGTAAATGAGTGCCTGTAGGAGACGACATAAATAGTAGGACTGGGGTTAACTAGCAGCAACAGGTCTCATAAACTAAAGGGAGAACATAGATGAAAGCTACAAAATATGTATCGTTTGTACTCGAGATTAACTAGATGGAACACAAAAGTATTAAAGAACAACATAGGTAATACTAGAAGTGGTATAATACTATAATCACCAGCCTGTGGGATAGCATTGGCTGATGGATGATAACTATGGAACAACGTTACCTAAAGAACAAGTATCTTAGCTGAACTATGGAACAGCGTGAACTCCTGAACAAGACCCGTAAGAGATCAACATGAATATATAGTGAAATGTGATGATCTATTTTCCGTGCTTAGATGAGTAACAAAGCCACAAATGTTGCAAACAAGTAAGATGAGGGTACAACCTATCTGGCTGCCATCCATAGGAGTGAGCATCATGTGCTGACTTGTCGATGGCCCTGCAGTTGTTGTGGTTGTCCATGTTGGGCACGCGCATTCGATGCAGGGAACTATTGAGTGGGGACTGTAGCTCCCTTCTGGTGTATGCTTCCCTTGTTGGAGCAGCTGTGGTGAGTCGGAAGACGGTGTGTCTGAAGATGCATATAACGCATAATGTTAAGAACGACATATCTCTTTGATCCAAAGAAATACACTAAGAGATCAACAGCAAGGTACGAGAGTGGTCACACGTGTGTTGACTGAAGACTAAATTGGGGTCACACGATTTTATTTTATTTTGGTAATGTCCGATCTACGTCGGATGGCTTGATGGCCGTCTTGTGCCTCCCGGCTGACACTATTCAGAATCTTCCCCGAAGAGCTAGCGACCAACGGCAGAGTAGCCTGCCTCCGCCGTCTGTGGCCCCGGCCAAAACCCCGCTCCCTGCCCCACCGCACTGCCGTGGTTGCGCCGCCCCTGGGCTAATCCACAAAGACTCCCTGTCATCCAGATCTGGCGGTGGCAGTACCTTCAACCCATGCAACTCTAAAAGATAGCCATCTAAGCACTGCTTCCGCGGCAAACTTGCGGCCCCGCACCCTTACGTTAGACACCAGCCAACCGGCAGCCTAGGAGCTCCGCCGCCTCGAGGGGTGCTGCTTCCCATTGGGAATCGATTTGCCTAGAATAAAAATTCTGACAAATGACGCCTAAATAAAGTGATTTCAGATGAGGGTGCGACCTATCTGGCGGGATGGTGAAGTAGGCAGGTCCAGCTGCCGAGTCGGTGTGGCCGGCGTGGTTGCGGTGGCGACCGGCGGCAGGGAAAGAGCGATTTCGCCACGGTCGACGGCTATGTGGAAGCAGCGCCAGGTCTTTGGACGGATCCGAAGTTGGAGCCGCTCCGGCGCCGTGAACAACGTCGGGGGTGAATCGGCTCCGGTACGGTTCACACACCCGTCGTCGAGGCAGCACCAGTAGCACGCAGTAAGAGGCACACGGCCCAGTGCACGACGACAATTGGACAGCGTCTCCGACATTAGGGAGGAGGGCGGCTGTGAAATTGGTGCGGTGGGGGGCGCCATGGAGGCGGGGCTGAGGTTTCGCGGCTCCGGAGAAGGGAGCTTCCCGGGGAGAAGGTGATTTGGCGCCCACG
>NC_057801.1:558489079-558542336 GCF_018294505.1 Triticum aestivum
AGTGGAACCATATCTTACGGATGCATTTGTCTGAAATGTGAGGGGGAGTTACAGTTCTAACCTTGCCTATGGGCTTCTCGGCTTGGGTCTGTGTACTGAGGGTCGGGGATAGTAGAGTAACTTTGCTTCTCCCCAAATAGTGGTCGGGAGCGATTTCGGGTGAGGAGGGCGTGTTTTGAACTATAGTGGGCGCGAGCGAATTCGGGCAAGGAGAGCGTGTTTTGAAATAGTGGGCACGAGCTATTTTGGGCGAGGAGAGCGTGTTTTGCCGACCATGGTTTATGAATTATTCGGCACATGTCATTTCGGCCGAGGAGAAGGCGCACTGGGATGAAGTTACGAACCTACCCTCGATGTACAACGGGCCAATTGATGCGTGTCCCACATAGGACGGTAATTTCGCGTCTCCCATTTATTTGCTCGGGCGAATTCCACCGAGCAGAGAGGATGTTTAATGGTTCGTTCAAATTTTGGGAGAACGAGCATCCACGTCTACCTTACCAAGTCGATTCGAATCAAATTTTGAAATATTAGCTTGCCACTTCTTTTTTAGATGGAGAGATGATGCTCGGGAGTAATGTGTTTTTACATGCTCGTTGCTAGCGATTTACTATATGACAAATAGTTGACCCACTCAAAAACGCGAATCAAACCCAACATGAAATACCTCGATTCAATGAACTAGCTCGTTCAGTAGGTCAAAATAGTGAACTAAATCCAAAATTGAACACCTCAATCGAGTAGCATGTTGTACAGTATTATAGTACTCCATGAACATGTTGAAAGTCAAATTAATGAACTTGTTTGATATACGCATATATCCATTCATGTGTGGATTGCAGACAACATGTTCTCCAATTTAAATATTTGAATGCAAGTTTATATCGAAACATGGTTTATATCAGTCTTTGATGCATAAAACGCGACCTCCCCCTCTCCTGGACTCATGTTCTCTCTCTCTCACTCACTCTCGCCGACAATCTTAAATTATGTCGCACACATCCGACACAAAAACCTTGTTGGTCCCTCTGCCTTTCTCTCTCTCTCTCTCTCTGTGTGTGTGTGTGGGGGGGGGGGTCTTTCTAGTTCGCATTCATATATACACCATCCATAGGTCTCTCTCGCACACTATGTATGATACTCTAGCTAGTCCAAGCTAGATATCTTGGGTGCACTCATCGTATGCACACAAATTCCTTGGCTCTTTGCCCGTAACTCTCTCATGCACCACTATGTCGTCTCGGAGCTCTTCCCCCCCTCTCTCAAACTCTCCATCCACCTGGGTCACACATACACATGCATATCTCACTCGCACTCGATAGGCCCATCTAAAACTCTATCTCTCTCCATCGTTCTCTCTCCATCTCACACGCACGCACACACACACAATCTCATGCCCAGCTAGCCAAGTATGATGGTCTCTCACTCAATTGTAGGCACACGCAGTCCCCCCTATATGTATATGACTAGCTAATCTTAGTCTCCATCACAAACATGTGCATGGTCTATCTCGATTTCTCTTGGGGCATCTTTCTATCGTGCATGCACTCCCTCGATCTCCCACCCATATAGTCCCCTCACGATCTCGAGGGGATCTCTCTATCACAAACACACCCTCTCTCCCTCCCCATGCGTCCATGCCATCCATGTGTCCCTCTCGACCTTTTTTCCTTGTTGGCCAGACCTCTATTGTACATGTGCTACAGGGGTGTCTCTCTCCGTTGCGAACAATCACACACTAGCTATCTTCGTGTATCTCCTCGCCTCGCTTTTCCATCTCGGAGATGCGTGCGTGATATGTTCGCATAAGAAACGAAAAAACAAACACTCTCTCTAATTTATCGTTTGTTGTCACTTTCTCTTTCACACACATACTCTTTTTGCACACTTACTCATTCTCCTTCACACGCACTTGATCTGTCTCAACTGAGGCACTCACCTCCGTCCATAACACATAGATTTATTGAAAAGTCAAACATCACAAAGTTTGACCATGTACGTGGAGAAAAAGAATTACATCTAGTACGGCAAACATATACCATTAGATTCACGATGAGATTTAGTTTTGTATGATGTATCTTTGGTATTGTAGATATAAATAACATTTGCGTAAACCTGATCAAAGTTTCCAAAGTTTGACTTCTAAAAAATTTACATGCACTGCATTATCGAGCGGATGGAATATCTCTTTCCCCCTCTCAGCTATCTGACGCACCACTCAGCCTTATCGGGGCTCCCCAATCTCTCTCAAACTTTATTGGTCAGTTTGGTTCGTGACCTGAGCCTCATGCCTTGATGGTTGGTACTTCCTGGTGTGGATGTGAGATGTAAAATATTTCTGCCTGGCCAGGCTTATGTGGTGCTGAAGTGTTTGGTTCATGCCTCGGCCAGGCAAATCATCAACGTCCCATCAATCAATCCATGCATCAATTATTTAATGCTAATATCCATCCATGTTGCTGTTAGCCTTGTGGCCGCACGACCAGGCACGACCAGGCGTTCGAAATCGGTCGCTTGGGCCAGGCTACTTGCAGTGTCTGGAGTTCAGCCAGGCTAATTAAAGTGCAAGGGAACCCAGCCCAGGCGGGCTTTCTTTTTCACAGGGTAGTAACCAAACAAGCCTACATGAAACCCAGCCACAACCCCAGGCCATGCAAAAGATGCTCATGATGCAAGCCAAACGGGCCTTATATCTCCCTGGTTCACACATACACATGTCTCGCTCGCGCTATACATATAGACCCATCCAACACTCTCCGCCCTTGTTCTCTCTCGATGTGACACGCACCCCCCTAAGTACCATAATCCCTCACTCCATCATAGGCTCTGTTTAGATCCATGGGTTAGAGTTAGTTTCGGTTAGTTTGGAGTCAACTAACCCAAAAAGATCCAAACAGGAGGGTTAGTTTAGGTTAGATGCATCCAACCCATCCAAAAAAACTAACCCATCCAAGAGGTGCTTATTTGGGTTAGTTCTTCTCGGGACCACTAATAATCACTTTTTTCTCTCGCTCTCCCTGCAGCAGATCCCTCCCCACTTCCTCGAAGCTTCTCGTCCTCTCCCTCCCTCCCTCTCGCACCGCCCGTGAAGGTGCCTCGCCGTATCCGCGCTCCATCTAACCCTGCCATGCAAACACCTCTTTACTTAGTGTTAGTTCAGGGTTAGAATCTAACTCTAACCTCTAACTGAGTTAGAGTATCCAAACAGGGCCATAGGCGCAAGCACTCCCCCCCCTCCTAAGTATGATTATCTCTTACTAGCCATCAGGAACACACGTATTGTCTCCTTCCATCCATACGTCTATTTCAATATCTCTCGGGGCATCTTCTATCGCGCACACACCTTGTCACTCGATCTCCCACCCATGTAGTCCCATCACGATCTCCAGGTGATCTCTCTATGACAAACATACACTCTCTCCTCCCCATGTCTGCATTTTCTCCGTACGTCTCTCTCGACCTCTCTCCCTTGTTTGTCAGACCCCTCTTGGCCACGTCCTAGGGGTCTTTCTCTCTCGGTTCCAAACAACCACACACTATCTCCTCACCTTGCCCCCGTTGTCGAAGATGCATGTGTGATATGTTTGCATAAGACACGCACGCTTTTTCTCCACTTTTATCGTGTGTTGTCCATGTCTCTTTCACACACGCACACACACTTTTTTCACTCACTCTCTCTCTCTCTCTCTCTCTCTCTCTCTCGTCAGGGACTCTGTCACATCCATAAGCATATGGATGTTTTGAAAAGTCAAACCTCAGAAAAGTTTGACTAGGTATATGTGGATAAAAACATTTACATCTGGAACAATCATTAGATTCATCACAACATGTACTTACTTCATACTATCATTTATCTTTGGTATTGCAGATATAAGTAATTTCTTTATAAACTTGGTCAAAGTTTCAAAAGTTTGACTTTAAAAAAATGTTGTAACTACATTATCGAACGGAGGGAGTAGCTCTTTCTCTCTCTCTCTGCTATCTTTCACGAGCCTCCCCTCTCACTCGAACTCTCTATACCTACGGATTATATGCTCACTGTGTCAGCGTATAGCTCTGTATATATTGTTTAGTTGACCGGTCAACCAATCCACATGTTGCGTTGTCAGCTCGTGTTCTGTATCTTGGTGTGCTGGCCCATGTGGCAGTGGGTGAAAATAAGTAAACTAGAGGACCATCTAACACGCGGTGAAGGAAACAAAGTTGAAACCACTCGGGGTAGCACCCCGCACGCTAGTAAATTGAGGGTACATTGAGGACAAACTTCTTGCACACGAAGGACGCACTCGCGCACAATTCACCACTACGCGGCGGCATGCACAGAAGGACGCACTCGCGCACACCCAGCGCACAACATACACCAGCACACGTGTACACCAGCGTCGCTGCCGGTTGAGATGGACGGCGAGGCAGCCAACAAGCGGAGGCCGCTCGAGCCAAAACCGCATCCGGCGAGCCTGGACTTCATCAGCAGCCTCCCCGACGACATGCTGCTCGTCATCATCGGCCTCCTCCCCACCAAATCTGCCGTGCGGACCGCCCTGCTCTCCCGGCGGTGGCGCCCCCTCTGGCGCTGCGTCCCCCTCAACCTCACCGTCGACAGCTGCCTCTGCGACAGGGATTGCAAACGCATGGCCGCAGTCTCCAAGATCCTTCCATCGCACCCTGGGCCAGCCAGATGCCTTGACATCCGCATGTTCAGTACCAACTGCAAGGTCCAACCCAAGTTCGACGAGTGGTTCTTATCCCCCGCCGTAGATCAGCTCGAGGAGCTCAGCTTTGAAGCTAGACGTTGTCGCTCTCTGCCGCCGTCCGCGCTCCACCTCACGCCAACGCTGCGCCGCGCCAGCTTCAACTCCTGCTATCTTCCCTAGATTAATGCCATGCCTGCCCTTCTTCTCCCTCAACTCAAGTAGCTCGACCTCTTCGACGTTGTCATCTCGAAGAAGGCTATGGAGCACCTGCTCCGCAGCTATACTGCGCTCGAGTACCTTCGTCTTGAGCAGATCCACGGGTTCATTAGCCTCCACATCGCCTTGACGAATCTCCAATGGATTTATGTGTCTTGCTGGCCCTGCAACAAGACATCAATTGGGAAGAGATCACTCCAGCTGTTCCACGTTATGGTCATTGAGAATGCGCCTTTCCTTGAGAGATTGCTTGTATTGGATCTAGAAGGTCCAACAAAAATCAGGGTCATTGACGCGCCAAAATTGACAGCGTTGGTGTACTCGTCTGCCAAATTCTCCGAACTCTTTATTGGATCCGTAATCGTTCAGGTACAACACTCATCTTCTTCTACATCTTCTTGAAATACACATTTTTAAATTTCTTCTTGATGTATTTACGATGGTCTTCCAGAAAATGATTCCCACAAGCTTGACCCAGTCCATGCGCGTAGTGAAGATCTTAGCAGTAAAATCTATCGGCCCCAATCTGGATCAAGTTGTTGGATTCCTTACATGCTTTCCATGCACGGAGAAGCTACTCATCGAGGTGAAACTTCTTTCCTATTAGTAAACGGTAATCACAACGTAGCTCAATTTTTTTCGTAATTTTCCCAAATTACGATGACAAGTGTAGTGTTCAAAACTACATCTACGCACTGCACCAAAAGAAATGTTTTTAGTATTTTTTCTCACGTGATCACCTGCATCATTTTTATGCTATACTACTATAGTAGCCTAGGCTAGTCATAGTGGAAAGTAACTTAGACTACTCCAGTAACTCTATGGTTACCCTAAGGGCAAGTACTACCTCCGTCCTGGTTTACTCTTCCAATTTTGTAATATCAAAATTTGACCATAGATTTAACTGACAAAATGTTAATGCATGTCACTAAGAACTATATCGTTGGATTCGTATTTGAACATAATTTCAAATGGTGTAATTTTTAGTGACATGCATTGGCATTTTCTTAGGTAAATCTATGGTCAAAATGTTATACTAAATACGAGGTAGTATTCCCTCCGTCCCAAAATTCTTGTCTTACATTTGTTTAGATACGGATGTATCTAACACTAAAATGTAACTAGATACATCCGTATTTAGAAAAATTTAAGACAAGAATTTTGGGACGAAGGGAGTACAAAAGTGGGCTATGTAGGCCAAAACATGTGCCAAATTCACTTGTGATGCATTTGGCATCGATGCCCCTCCATTGCTCACCTGGTGCCCCAATCTGGATCACCTACTTTGCTCCGGTGCCAAATTAACTCACGCAATGAAAAAACACTGCGTGGGAGAGAGAGAGAGGACTAAGGCAATAAAAAACACTTGTTTGGGAGAGTGAGAGGCTGGTGTAGATGGTTTGATTGATTTGTTTATACATGTGGGTCTGTGTGCACAACGGTGCCAACTCTCTCACATCGCAAGAGCGGTGCCAAAATCTTTTGATTTGACATTGATGCGTATTATGTGGCATACTTTTGTGAAATATGGCATCTGCCACATAGTGGAAGGCAACAAATACCCAAGCTCTTCACGTGCTCCTAGTTAAATGAGAGGAAACAGAAACAGAGAGAGAGAGAGGGAGAGGGAGAGAGAGAGTGAAAAAATATCACTAGCCAGCCAACCCTATCGTATGAGCGAATGATATTGGTACCTCTTGATGACACGACAATCTTATGCAGCCAGCTGCTCTAATATGTTCTCTTCTTTTGCATATAAAAAAAGACCCGAAAGTGAAAAATGTGCTGCACTATAACAATCTCATCAAATGCCTTGATCTCCATCTTACAGAAATTGATTTGATCGACTACCGAGGCAGCACATCTGAGATTAAATTGGTCAAGTTCTTTGTTCTGGAGGCAAGTGTGCTCAAGGTAATGAGGTTTGGCGTTCTCTGGTGCAACAATGAATGGTGTGCTGATCACCGCAAGCGTCTAAGCCTAAATGACAAAGTCTCTGCAGAAGCTGAATTTGTTTTTGAAACATCAAGTGACCAGAGACTCGAAAACTTATTTACCCATTAGTGACTTGTCAGGGTGGTGGATTTTAGTTTGTACGATAACGCTGCATCCACCTAAAGTAACGAAAGTTCTTACGTGAACTTCCTAGTAATTCCCTCTTCCTAGGTGCAGCATTACTCCTAACATTTGTAATATCAGTTTGAAACTTGTAATATTGTCGTGTCCTATTCCTGCGTTTTCAAAATCCTGTGAATCAAACAGGTCCTGAGTTGGTGATGATGTTGTGACTCCCATATTTCACTAATAGCCGTCGGATCTAGATCTGACGCATACAAACCAAGCTTCTCCATTTTTGCAAAAAGATGCCCGCACTTGTTCCCTATTTACAAAAAACTCCTTGTCTCTCACAATCAGCCTTATCTCCTCCCCACCACATCTAGAAGGCCGTGGAAAAATCTGGCGTGATGGCCGCTGCCGGAGCCGTCCACCCCCAATCTTGGTGTTCCGTGCAATGCACACGCATCTACGCACGGGAAATTATGTCGAACAGGGCTAGTTGTAAGCAGGCTAGCTCTACAGCCATGATGATAGTGACTGCAAACGGTGAGGCTGACTACGGTATGCCGAACACGGTGCCTATACTCAGGTGTCATCTCGGGCGCAGGGTCTTGTCACTTCACTGTGAGGAGCAGCACATAATAATTTGACCAACGGGTAGTACAGTGCTAGTACTCCTAGGAGTACTACATTGGTAGTACTACTACTAGTACTAGTAGCACCGCCGTCTGGATTTAGGAGTACTACCACGTCCATCTGGATTTTAGTATTTGACTAGCAATATCTAGTAATGCATGTCACAAAAAATGTACTACTCCCTCTGTAAATAAATACACGGTGTTTTATTCCTATCGGCGAGAGAACTTAATGTTTTCTTGCTAACTAGAGTCTTAATAGGATTACATGCAATGAACTAAACACTGCATGTCATGTTTGGTAGTCTCAAGTCATTGAAAACATGCACGACCCACATCTCTCATTGGTTGATATGTCACGAAATAAGAAACAAGGAGGGAGTTAATGCACCATGCCTAAGTGTTTTGGGATTATTTGGTTTTCGTAATGTGACTTACACAAAAATTTTGTTTACATGCATTAACATTTTATTAGTTAAATCAAAGGTCAAAACTTGGCGCAAAATGCAAAGGAGACCAATAAACCAGTAAACATCAAACTTCTCTCGTTTGGCCCCAACTAGAGGTCCGGTGAGATGACTATACTGCACCGACACGGAGGGGGGCGCAGCTTCATTGACTTACGACAACTGCCTTTGGGTGAATGACACGTGGGTCCAGGGGTGGCTGGCCCACCTATCATACAGCCAAAGGCAGGTGCAGTAGAGGGCCGAGGAGTAGTACGAAATCCTACGCACCTAAGCATGCTTACCAAGGGCAAGAGTGATCACTCGAATCGCAAGATCAGTTGACTACTACTACCTCCATCCTGGTTTATTAGTCTCCTTTGTAATTTGTGCTAAATTTTGACCAAAGATTTAACTAACAAAATGTTGATGCATGTCAACAAAATTTATATTTTTGGATTGGTATTTGAAAATAGTTTTCAGTGATATAATTTTTAGTAACATGCCTAAACATTTTGTTAGTTAAATCTGTGGTCAAAATTTGACACGGATTACAATGGGGACCAATAAACCAGGACGGAGGTAGTAGAAGCTAAGCTAGACCCATGGAGGCAATGAGCGCGAACATCAGCCGGCTGTGCTAGATGGTCCACGACGCCGACTTGCGGCCCGGCAACGAGGAACTTCTCCGGGTAGTATTGCTTGAGGCCGGCAGGGCGAGGGGCCGCTTGGACAACAGCTTCGTCTCCTTGTTCGACGAGGTCCTCGTCGGTTTCCTCGACAAGTTCACCGTCGTCAAGAAGCTCGCGGACGACTTTGACGTAAGCCTCCAGTCGATGCGCCCAGGCTCTGCAATGCCCGCCACCCTCAATGGCCACTAAGGTGACAACCTCTTCGACGCACTGCCAGCCGTGCGACAGCCCGCCGTCGCGCTAGAGAATGTCCACCTCGAGGTCGCGCTCGTTGCGCAGCGCCTAGCGCAGCAAGACACCATCGACATAATCACCCACGTCTACGCGCATGCAAGAGGAGGACGATAGGACGCTGGCCTTCTTGGACTGCAGGGCAACCTTGGACGGCACTGTGCAGAAGCACATTGAGCTCTCCGCCAACACTGCTGCTCCTCACACGTCGGTTGGTGACCCGGCGCACTAGGGCGTGAGGATGTCGTTGATGGATCCGTATGTATTTTTATCTTTCCGTCAAATCCATGTAGTAGTATATGATACTACAGTAATTATCTTACCTTTCACATCAACTTCATAATTTTCGTACATACTCCATGCATGAATGGCGCCAGAACCAAACTTCTCATTACTCTAGGCAAAATCGTTAGTTTCTATCTATCGATCGCGCCATGGAGCAGAACCAAATTTTACAAGTTATGAGTTCAAAAGGAAAATCCTACCGTGTTCGCGTCGCACCCCCACACGGTTGGTCCGGCACGCCGCTCAAGCAGGAATGCATGCGGTGTTGCATTTTCACTTACAAGTGGGACCATAGTTGAGCAAACCAACTATCGGCAAACCCCCACCCCGCCCACCGCGCGATGGCTGAGAAAACAGGAGGGAGAAGAGATGGCTGTAGCACGGACTCCAAGAAAATTGGTGTCGGATGGGACTCATGTGGGTGGTGTGTGCCGTACTGCTAGACGTGAATGCTAGTTATGGCCCATGCCACCCCAGTATATCGAGCCTATATCGAAGTACAGTACGTAGAACAAATTTCCTGCAGTCCGTGCTCAGCACTCCTCTATCTCTCTTCTCGGCCAACCAGCGGACGCGCGGAGCCCATCGTCTGTTTGCTCACATGCGGTCCCACATGTCAGTGAAAATGCAAGCGGACCCACTGAACCTGCACATCTTTCACCTCGACGTGCTGGTGATCAAAAACAAATCCAAGAAAGATCTTCGGTGACCGCTTTTAGAGTTACTCAAGAGTAGTAAGATTCTATTTACAATTTAACCTAAGATGCACATCTCGTGGCTTCAACTACCACTCTATTTTCTTTCATGACACGAGCTGGATGCTGGATGTCCCACGTGTCGAGAAAAGAAGGAAGAACCCGACCAAATCTTCGGTTGTGCTCTTGGATTAGACTAGTTGTGCTAACTTAAAATTTTTATTGTGTACTCCCTCCGTTCCAAAATACTTGACTTCCATTTGTCCAAAAATGGATGTGCCTATATACTAAAACATGTCTAGATACATATATATTTTGACAAATAGAAGGCATGTATTGTGCAACGGAGGGAGTAGAATGGATGCAAGTTTTTGTATTGGGAAGAAGAGTACATCCATATATTGATAGAGCGCAATTTAGTAGATGTTCTATCACTTTTAGCTAGCACATAGGCTATAGATGAGATTAGTGCACTTGTTGATACTCCTACTTGGTATGCGTGTTGCTACTTAGACGCAGAGAAAAACGGACCAGAGGGAGTACTAGAATAGAGGCTAGGCATGAGACTAGATGCGAGGAAGCAACATCTACTTCTTTACACTCGAAGAAGAAAGAAGCATGCAAGATCGAGCCTCCGCAGATCAACAATGAATGCATCGAGAAGGCACTAATCCAACTTACAAGAGTAGTAAAATGTATTCTTGTGGTTCTTGTTTTCTTTGGTCTTGCTTTTCTAGTCAAAATTATCATTGGAGTTCGTGCAAAATGGAGGTCCGTTTGTGGTCGTGCGTTGCAATTGGCCTTACAAGTGGGACCGCAGTTAAGGAAACCGACTATCGGCAAACCCCCTCCTCGCCCGCCGTGCGATGGCTGAGTTAGAGAAACGATGAGGTTGAAGAGATTGCTCTAGCACTGACTCCAAGAAATATGGTGTCAGATGGAAGTCGTGCTGGTGGCGTGTGCCGTACTCCTGGACGTGAATGCTTGTTCTGGCTCATGCCACCCTACTACTCCTACTACTTACTACTCGTCAAGGATTCGAGGTGCTGGTTACGTACTATATAGTACAAGGATTCGAGGTGCTGGTTACATAGTACAATATGGCTACAGTAAAAACACCCGCACGACGCGTGAAGCATGTGAAGCTAGTACAAATAGTGTACTACTATTGTTGATTGGCCTCATCCGATAACCTGTTGCAATGCACGCACAATTATGTATTCGGAAAATATATTTTTTGCCTCGTCACACCACTCACTCACAGAAGCAACTCGAAAGCCATTCATAAATTTAGTAAGTTTATCACAGGCATATCATTTTATTACATACAACAGGTCATCAACCCACATCGACAATGAGGATACATTATAAATACTAAAGTTTTCACCACACAACAAATAACAAGCAATGAAATGAACTTCGACTCAACCATTCCTCGGTGTTGGAAACACTTGCTTTGAACCACAAGTGATTCTCTGGGACGGGCCATCCATTGTCGATCTGGAGACCATCGCAGGACTGATCATCCAGGCTGAAGCGGCCTACTATATCAGTACCAGGGTAGGGAACCTCCCAAATGTCCGAGGTATAGACACAATTGCTTCTCATAAATGGTAGTAACGTTGTGTCAACAGCAGTTGGATCGCCTTTCACCATCATTGGATAGTTTTGTCCAAGGAAGAGCGAGTTTTCTCCAAGACTATCAATTCTGTACCAGGGAGAAGGAGTTGGCGCTAGCACACTAGTATCCATCCCGAATACCATGCAACAAGTGTTGGAATAGGTCCGGAGAGTGCGACCATGGGAGACTACACCCGCTTCCTTAGCAGTAACATCATCAGTGGGCTGTATACACACGAGAAGAGGTGATCCATCGGAATTAGTTGCCAGGCACCAAATAGTATATGGGCGCTGCTCGTCCTCATGCTCGTGATCATCACCATCATCATCTCCCCCTTGGTTATAAAAATCTTCAAGTATAGGTGGTGGAATGTTCACAGGACCTTGGAAACACAAGAAGAAGGTTAATTAGTAAGGCTGGCCATAGTGGGGGTAACATAAGTAGTATCATGCACTTGGGACTCGCAAACATGCTTATCTGGCAGGCAATTAAGGAAGAGAGAGATGGTTATAGTAACATAGGTAGATACCGTAACATAATAAATGTGATGCTACTATGTGTCATGCATGGCAATAAATGAGACCACCTATGGTACTAATCTAAGATACTATGCACTATAGAGGTAGTAACATAAACTAGTAACATATGCATGTTACTAGTCTAAGTTACTCCCCACTATGACCAGCCTAAAGGGAAACTTGCTAACCCGCATGCATGTGGATGAAACAATTATAATTACGGTGGAAGACAAATGTACCGAAACAACGAGGATGCCATGCAAAAACAGTGCCATGAGTGGTGGCAGCAAACACAAGGCCCTCGTATTCAATTGCATCACAGTACTCATCCGTGTACAGAAACTGATTTTTGAGCAATATCCATCCAGTCAAACCACTAACGACGGCAACAAGCTTGTCGAAGATAGCAACAACTTCATAGTTGTTGTAATTCCAAGAGTGGTTGGGGACTCGAGAAATTGCTATCTTCCGTAGAAGACAGTCACCATGATTGTATTTGAACGTGCGTACAATACCGGTGTGCTCAACCTCTGGGCAGTCTGCTGAGATTTTTGGAAGTCGAACCCTGTCACGAGTGTACACATTCACAAGTTCCCACTTGCAGTTGGACCCAATGTAAACAACCCAATCTCCATTTGCGCCTGCCCAAGCCTTGCCCTCAAGCGATGGCATCTTAACATCATACGTATCATTACCAAGCGGCATCAACTTGCATAGGGCGAGGCCTCCGTCGTGACGGCGCCAGTCATCAGGGTCACGGCGAAGATGATAGGGGAGATCAAACCGATGGTTGACTCTTGGGTTCCTTGTAATGATGTTATTAGTTGAGTCGAGAATGGGCTTGAACGAACCTGCCATGCTAGCCGAGGAGATGACGTCGCACCGATCAATGAGTTCCTCCACCACGTCATATTTCAGATCGGCGCAAGAATAACGGTGTCGTTTTCGTCCTGTTCCCTCCATGGAGAAGACGATCGAACAATGGCAGAAGAAAGGGTGAAGGGCTGAAGGAAAATGGAGGAGGGAGAGGAAGAGCGTGCGACAACAGTTCCAAATCGAGAGGGAAAGGCGAAGAGTCGATGGACGGTTGCCAGTTTGCCACGGTTCATGAAGGGGCGCCCCGGCCTACACGTCGGTTCGGAAATACTCCTACTACTCGCCGTCGTCTGACTGATATGTGGAACGGGACCACATGTCAACGAAACATGGTGTGTAATCTCTCGTGCAAAATGCGATCTGGCCGCGTTGGCCTGAGGTGCCGCATTAGTTATCGGCCTTTATTTTTTTTATGGCGCGCCGTTCAGTTTTGAAGCACGACTAACTGGTACTGTACACAGAGAAAATATAAACTACTCTACCACTACTCCACCTCCAGTACTAGTAGTATAAAGAAGATATATAGGCTGGAGCTTCAGCGCTTTCTTGCCAAGGGCTGCCCACTTGCTTCTCACACTACCACCCTCTCTCTAGATCTAAAAAAGACGGCCCCTCTCTCCCTCCTCACTGGTGGTCACAGATCCGCCGGGGAAGAAAAGGACGTGCAGCGTTGACGCACTCATCATCGGCGAGCAAGGTCACACACTGACGACAAGGACGTCCTCTCAGACCTAGCGCCCGCGCGGGATCGCTGCCGTAGTGTGTGCGGAGGACGACGACCACGAGCGAAGCCACTTCCCACCGACCCTCAGGTATGCTACCTCTTTTCGAACCATACCCTTGTTCTATTGCCCCATCTGGCACGTCGTTGCATGTGGATCTTTTTCCACTCCACCATCTTCCCAATTTGCTATCATCCGCTCTGCTGGCCACGCAGACGAAAACCATAATCTGCACTATTAAAGGAAACCCTACTTCATGCAGACTAATGCATGTCTGGGTTGAATAAGGAAAGGAAGGGAGACTGTACTGTCCAAGAGAGTAGGCATCGAACCCGCATCTAGGTTGAAAATGGGAAAATCAGTAGCTAAGGAACGAGTATCGTGTCTCTTGGTTGAAGAAGGGTAGAAAGGCATGACAACGCAATAGAGAATGACCAGGTCGATCGGTTTGTTGTCCTCACATAGGAAAAAGGTGGCTAACGAGAACAAAAATGGGACGTAATCCACATATGCTGCCTGGATATTTGTTGCTCTAGGCAACCATACCTCCCTCACCACTCTCCGTCCGTGGAGGTACATCGTACTGGTGCGCCCACTGTCCGAATGGGCCTCCCATGCTCTTATTGCCACTTCTTTTGCTATTAGTATAACGCCAGCAGTCAAGTCAAGCAATGCTACTGCTAAAGTGATGCCACATTTAACTAATGCCGCTCTCAGTCTAATGCCACAGATAAATTTAAGTAGTGCCATTTAATGTCACTGGTCATTTCAGGGTTAGCTGTTGATTGTGGATGTATTAAAGATTTTCCAGCTAAGGCATTCTAATGCTGTTGCACAACCAGTATACCAACGATGAAACTTGTTACTTCCTTCAGATTTTTGCACTGTTAATGCTTATAGATTACATACCTCACTTTCATGAGATAAGTTAATTTTTTTTGTACAGTGTCACCAAAATGCCAGGGCACTGATGTCATTTTATTTTGGTTAAACTGCACAGACAATTATGTAGACAAGAGGAAAGGTCAAGAGTGGGCACCTCCTCCTTCGGTTGTTCTCTTGATTCGTTCGATCAAGTTTTTATATTTGACCGATTATCAAGATTGGGATAGCAATTTTTAAGGTCCCCCAGAGTTCGAAATGATATTTACCTTGGAGGTAAATGGTTTGCAATTTTTTATACTATCATTAGTTAATAATGCGTTACCTTCAGACTTCTGTATTTGGTTTAATGCTCATGCACAACTAGTATACCAATGCTGAAACTTGTTACCTTTACATTTTGTATTGTTAATTCTTATAGAAACCTTCCAGTGCTAGAGTTTGTTGAAATCTGTTCAGTAAAACCATTGTACTGTACCCTGTAATAAACTAACTACTCTACTATTGCACTAGCCACTGGATTAGTGTATATTTGTAGTATTCGAATGGTGTTGCATTAGCGTATGGACATAAATAAAGTGTGGCAAGCTTTCCCAGATATGTGCTCAAGAAAACTACTACCTGTTTTTCTAAATACTAGATGTTTGGGGTACTTTAAATTGAACCGCGAAAACGTCTTATATTAAGGAACAGAGGGTGTAGAGTTCACTCAAATTATCCCGGTAAAGCTAGTCACACCTTTGTTAAAATTAATGTTCATTATGTTATCGGAGGAGGTCTGTATGTTTGTCTCTAATGCCTGTCTACTACATACCCGACATCATGATGTAATGTTAAGTCATTTCCTTTTGTACAGTGTAACTAAATTGTCAAGGCGGTGATGGCATTTTATTTTAGTAGAACTACACAAAATTTGCTTAAAAGAAGAGGAAATGTCAGGAATGGCTCAATTTTTCAGAAAAAAACTATGTATGCCTTCCTGACATCAGTCGTTGTTGCTTTATTTATTCCTTCAAACAGGTGGTTAGAAACAGTCTTCCTACCTTTTCCCATTAAGAAATTGGAATGCTTATATTTGTGAGTCTATGCTTCAACTAGTGTCACTTTTATAGTAATCACACTTTCAATATCTATGCAAATAGGGATGCTCGATTTTAGTGGAGCTGCACAAAAAGTCCAACTAGTTCAACATTAGGAGCATGTTTTTTTCCAAACCTTTATATCCAATTGGTGGAACTATGAGATGTTCATTACGAAGGTACATGGTTTGCTACTATCTTGCTACTCTTTTTGTACTGTCATTAGATAGTAATACTGTGGTTTGCATGTGAATTTATTGGCAGGGTGGACCTACATTGGAGGTGCAGGACAGGATTCAATGATTGGATGCTCAATTTCGGTTGTATCGATTTCACCTCTTCCATCACTGCGAACATGGTGTGGTATATGTTTACTAGCTGCTTGATATTTGTGTAGACAGAGGTGTTTGCCCGTTGCTATTTGGCAAACAAACAAAGTGTTCGCAATTTTGGTTGAACTGCACAAGAGAATAGTATAGTCATTGCATGCAGTGCCCTTTGAAAATAGACACAAAGATTGGATAGTCACTTCATGGACTGCGGAAAAGTAGTATTGTACTATTTACTGGCCAACACTTGGTGCTTCATTGCTTTGGTCTGATTATACAATGGGCATCATTTTCCCTAAGTTAAAGTTTGTATTCCGAAAATAGTCTCGCGGTGTGATCAAGAGAAGACCAAATCATATTGCAGTGTATGTTCCTCCATCATGTGTGGTTCATTCTCATGGTTCTAGCTATTGGTGAAACCACTTACGTTTGCAAGAGGAATTGCAGACTTCACAACCAAAATTTTCTTTCAGTATGTACTGAATGTTGGCCAAGAGAAGCATCCATGTTAGTAGGAAGAACAGATGTTTTCTCTAGATCTTTGGTTTTGGAGATACATATTTGTATATGATCTGTGAATCATTGAGATGCATTAACATGTTGATCTTATGTATGGGAATCGTACTAGTTAGTTTTAGTTACGACGCAAGATCTGAAGTGGCTGATCTTTGCTTTTGGAGCTACATATTTGTATATGACCTGTGAATCATTGAGATGCATTAACAGTTACTTATTTCTGTTCGCTCAGTGTTTACAAGTTACTGATCGATCACTTTAGCTAGCCTACAAATGCGCTCCTGGCAGTTTTATTTGCGACGCCAGATGCGAAGTGGCAGTTTTTTGAATAAAAATGCCTACCTCTGAAGAAACTGACAAGCTACACTATCGATCCTACACGGATAAAAATGCCTACCTCTGAAGAAACAGACAAGCTGCACTATCGATCCTACATTGATAAATAGCGTATCACGCACGTACTACCTCCTTTCCAGTTTGCAGGGCTCAATTCAAGAAACGACCTACTCGATCCTACACGAATAAATAGCAGATCACACACGTACTAGTACCTCCTTTCCGGTTTGCAGGGCTTAATTCAAACCTCTCACCAACCAAGGTACTCCCTCCGTCCGGGTTTATTAGTCCCGTGAGCAAAGCAGCAAGACCAAGGCATGGCAATAATTAACGGCATGCAGAAGTTTAAGCCTAATTAATTCCAGCGATTTAAGTGGCTGCATGCGTGCCCTCGGCTACGGCTCGTTGCATGTTGCTTCGCGTACTGCCTGCGAGCGATTCTGAGTGCCTGCATGCAGCCGGTCGTAATTAAGGCAACTAACTGATGCGAAAAAAGATACGCTTTAATTGTTGCGGGCTTTTTAAATCCATGAAATCATTATTGACAAGGAGGGAGATGATTCGAGTGCACTCGTTTGACCGCCATGCCGGTGTGAGACCTAGACAGGACGGGACGGCATAGTCATAATTTCAGTTTCCCTAGTTTTCCATGGCAAGCCGGTCCGCTAAGCCATTATGCATTGAATTCCGATCACCATCGCGCTACCTTCTCTTATAAATACCGTTTCCCGGCATTCTCCAGTGCCACCGTGACCCAACTCGCCATATCGTCATAAGCCCCCACCAGCCCGACGTCGCTCGCCACATCCGCCATGCCCCGCCTGTCCGTGGTAGGCGACGCCGGAGGCGGTCACCGCCGGAACTAGTGTTCGGTTTTTCACCGGAAGGCAGACGGAGGGAGGTGGCATTCTATCTGTCTTTAGATGGCAATGTGCAGATTGAGGAGTTATTGGAGCGCGACTGCATGGCGGAGGAGCAGGAGTTGTTGGAGCGCGACCGCGTGGCGGAGGAGCAGCGTATCGTCGATTTACGCCGCCAGCGGGACATGGAGCAGCAGCGCACCGACGCTCTGAGTCGCGAGCAGAGCGCCCGCAACTGGGCCGACTACGTGGAGGCCGGCGCCCGGCAAATAGCCCTGGAGGCTGTCGGGCACGCACGCGTTCGCGACGCCGATTTTTACTACCAGCTCGTCAAGTGGGTTTCCCGCTTGGAAGCCGAAGCTTCGGTGGACCACGCCGGCATGGAAAGGGCCAACGCGCGCGAGCAACGCGCCCTATCGCACCTCTAGCAAGTCCGAGGCGAGGCGCAGGATGCCGGTGCCGGCGTTTAGCGTGTATCGCCGGCATCGTCTAGTTAGCTAAGAGTAAGTTAGTACTTGTCTAGTGGGGGTAGATAGTTAACTTGGCTATGACGGTTGTCACCATGGAAGTTCAGTACTCTATATGTGGATCAGACCTGTTACTTTGCTCTGAATGTTGAACTTTCCGTTTGAATGTATGGAATGGGCTGTTATTTTTTTAAATGGGTTGTATTTGTCCTCCACGGGTTTAGAGGCTGACTTGTGGGCCTAGCAAGTTGACGCGTACACAATCAGGAGATGATTGTACGTGGAGAGGATGATAGCAGGGACCCGTCAAGGTCATGGCAGTACGCAAGCAAGTGCCTCCTTATTTCAAGCCAATAAACAAATGGCTCCTCCTAGTGGATTTCTGACATCTGGGTCCCATGCCATTGTCAACGTAGTCAATAAACGAGAGAATTGCACAATGAGCGGCTGACACCAGGGACCCAGCAGCTCGCCCAGTTATTTTTGTTTTGGGTTAATTTGATAAATGCCTCCGAGAAATGCCACTGCAATTTCCAAACTTTGAAAAATGCCATTTCATGCCATTTCTAGTGGCATTTTTTGAAGTCTGGAGTGGCGTTTTTCAAAGTTTGCAAACTGCAGTGGCGTTTTTCAAAGTTTGCAAAAATTGCAGTGGCATTTTTCAAAGTTTGGAAATTGAAGTGGCATTTTTATGAATCGCCATAATTGGAGTGGCATTTATCTAATATGTTTTTGAGATGGAAGCAGGGTGTCAACTGGGCTGTGCGGGACACTCTGGTCTGTCTAGACAGCCTTTTCTTTTATGTTTACCACAGACCAGCCTAGTAGTTTTTTTTTCTTTTTGAAAATGGCTAGCCCAGTTTTTTTGTGATTTGTCAAGTAAGTCACTTTATCAGGCTTGTTGGGCTAGACGAGGAGAGCTTCATTCGGCTGGCCGAGATAATGGCCTATCAGTAATGAGAAATGGGCTGTACATTTTTAAAACACATCAAACCGACAATTAGTTTCAAATATCTTTTTTTCATTTTGGGATTCTAAATTGCATTGATTTTTATGCGTGGACAATTTATTGGATTTTATATTGATATACATTTATATTTAAAATCAGTCTGAATGTGACTCGAAATTTCGGGATTAAAAACAGTTCAGACCGCACCGACATATGCAAAATTTCGTATAATTTTTTAACCGTGGCCACAATATGGGCTGTAATGCTAACAAAATGAATATGGGCTCCAAAAAACCCCGTAAGAACTAGCAAATGGGCTGTAAACTATTTGAAATAATGGCAGATGGGCTGTATGCTGTTTTCCACAGATTTGAGGCTTTCCACAGATGGCCTGTATATTGTTGGATGTCCATCAACAGACGTCGTGCTTCTTCAATCTCTGCTCTTCCTGCTCCAGCCGCTCAAACAAGCACCGGCGGGACTGCCTGCTCCCTCCTCCCCGTGGCCGGCTGTGTTGCCACGCAGGCCTCACTGCCCGACTGTACTCCCATCGCTGGCCTAGCTATCCCTCTACTCACCCTCAGTCCCACACATGATGTTATTCTCCGGCGATGGCAGACGAACCAGTAAACCCTCGTACTCCTCCGCGTGGGAAATAACAGCCGAGTATTCCCTGGCTCCGTGTCGTTTCCTTCCTAGGCCTCACCGTCGTCCACTGCCCTGGTGCTCTCGGCGCGGCCTGGTCAACGTGGTCAATGAACGACATCCATCGAAAGTGGACTGTATGTGGAGAGGCTGACAGCTAGGTCCACGGCCGCACGCAAGGAAATGCCTCCTTATTTCGCGCAAACTAATGATTCCTCCACCTGACATCTGGGACCCACCGAAAGGGCCTCTGTATTTCGCGAAAAAACGTTACCGCCGCTGACAGCTCGGACCCACCAGCTATATCTTCGCACGCAAGGAAGTGCCTCCTTATTACGCCCAAAAAAAGAATACTCCCCCTGCTAGCTGGGACCCAGTATAGTGGGCCTACTAAGTTGACGGGGATGAAGGGCTTTCTCAACTTAGTCAATATGCACGATTCTAGCTCGACTGACCGTACGATGTCCATCCAACAGCCGTAGTGCTTCTTCAACCTCTCGTCTTCTTGCTCCAGCCGCCCAAAGCAGGGCCGGTCGTGCCGCCTGCTTCTGCCTCCCGTGGCCGGCTGTGCTGCCGCGGAGGCCTCACCGCCCCCATACTACTCCCACTGCTGGCCAGGCCATCCCTCCACTCCACTCACCCACACCCCCTGTTATTCTGTGGCGATGGCAGCGCAGCTGAACTAGTGAACCCTCGTACTCCTCTCCGCGTGGGCATCCACTGCCACGTCTTCCCCGGCTCCGCGACATCCCCTTCTTAGGCCTCGCCATCGTCCACCGCCGTGGTGCTCTCGGCGCGGCGTGGTGAATGTGGTCAACGACCGAATTCCATCGCAAGAATACTGTACGTGGAGAGGCTGACAGCTGGGTCCATGGCAGCCGCAAGGAAGTGCCTCCTTACTACACGGAAAATAATTATTCCTCCACCAGAAAGCAGGGACCCATCGGACGGGCCACCAGTATTTCATGAAAAAAAGTTTGCCCCTGACTGTTGGGACCCACCCGACGGGCCACCGTATTTCGCAAAAAAAACGTTCCCCCTGCTATCAGCTCGGACCCACTGGAAGTGCCTCCTTATTACGCACAAAAAAATGAATACCCCCCCAGCTAGCTGGGACCCACCTTGGTGGGAGGCTGACTTGTGGGCCTACTAAGTTGACGGGGACGGGGGGCTTTGTCAACTTAGTCAATATAAATGATTCTAGCTCCAGTGACCGTACGATGTCCATCCAACGGCTGTAGTGCTTCTTCAACCTCTGGTCTTCTTGCTCTAGCCGCCCAAAGCAGCACTAGTCGTGCCGCATGCTCCTGCCTCCCGTGGTCGGATGTGCTGCCGCGGAGGCCTCATAGCCCGCTACTATTCCTACCGCTGGCCAGGCCCTGTGGTGACGACAGCCTCACACCGGAGCCGAACCAGTGAACCCTCGTACTCCTCTCGGCGCGGGCTTCCACTGCCGCGTCTTCCCCGGCTCCCCGTCGTCCCCTTCCTAGGCCTCGCCATCGTCCACCACCCTGGTGCTCTCGGAACGGCGTGGTCAACGTGGTCAAGGAACGATTTCCATCGGACGCAGACTATATGTGGAGAGGCTGACAGCTGGGTCCACGGCCGCAGCAAGGAAGTGCCTCCTTATTACGCGGAAAATTATTATTCCTCCACCTGACAGCGGGGACCCAACGGACGAGCCACCGTATTTGGCAAAAAAACGTTACCCCCTTGACTGTTGGGACCCACCAGCTACACCTTCGCATGGAAGGAAGTGCGTCCGGGCAAAAAAATGATTTGCCCCTCTGACTGCTGGGACCCACCGGCTATATTTTCGCACGCAAGAAAGTGCCTGACAGTCGGGACCCACCTGGTCGAAGCGTACGTAGCATTGTCGTTCTGGTCGCGAACGTCTACGTACATACTGGTTGTTGTAGAGGCACGCACGTGTCGTAGTAGAGGCGCGCACGTAGCATGTACACGTACGTACAACGGCCAGGGTGCAAGAAAGAAAGTATGACCACGTATGTGTACATACAGGCGGGGTCTCAAACGCCTACTCGTGCATACGTACATGGCTGGGTCAGAACGGAGAAACAACATCGTCGTCGTGTTCATGGGGAGCCAACCGCCTGGGTCGGAACGGAATGCGTGGTCGTGTTCATCGGGAGGGCTTGGACGGAACATGCGATGGAAACGAGGCCTGGCGTACCGCACAACGGAGGAAACGGACCTCCTACGTCCGGAACATGGTTCTGTTGATCGGGAGGGGTGTGGCGTACCATAAAACGTAGGAAACGGACCTCCTACGGTTGAAATGGGGGTCCTGTTGATCGGGAGGGGTGTGGCATACCGCAAAACGGACGAAACAGACCTCCTATGGTCGAAACGGGGGTCCTGTTGATCGGGAGGGGTGTGGCGTACAGCAAAACGGACAAAACGGACCTCCTACGGACGAAACGGGGGTCCTGTTCATCGGGAGGGGTGTGGCGTACCGCAAAATGGGAGTCCATGGGATACTATTCATCTCCACCATCGACCTCCTCCGGCCTCCACGGGCTACCGTCGACCTCCTCCAGCCTCCACGGGCTCCTGTTCATCCAGCCTCCACCGCGCGCTACTCCACCGGCTACTGTTCAACCACCCCTCCACGGGCACCCCTCCACCGTCTATTGTTCATCCAGCCCTCCACACCACGGGGTCCTGTTCAACCACCCCTCCACGGCAACCCCTCCACTGTCTACTGTTCACCCATCCCTCCACACCACGTGTTCCTGTTCATCCAGAGGCAACGCCACCGCTCACTGTTCATCCAACCCTCCCCCTCCCCCACAACGCTCACTGTTCATCCAATCGATCGGCTTCAGTTAGCAGCAGTAGCGAAGGAATCGCTCCATCGGGTTCACTTAACAGCCATCGATCGATCGCTCGGGTTCAGTAACGCGTAGCCTGCAGTGCAATCGCTCGGGTTCAGTTAGAGCCCAACGCCTCGCTCGGGTTCAGTTAGAGCCAATGCCTCGCACCTGTACGAGAGAAACGCGCATCGCTCCGCCCCCGACCTCCCACCGTAACCGGCAACTCCCTGAAATTTTCCTCCCCCTCGCTTCTACCACAGTTTTTTCCGTCATGGACGGCCCAAAGAATGTCATGCAGCTGCGTCTCCGGCCTGCCCAGGACGAAAAGCCCATATTCTGTCATGATTTTTTTGTCATAGAAGTAGGAGCCCACCACATCTATGATGATACCGGGTTTTGTCACAATTATCATCATAGAAGTGTCATATGTATGACAGAAAAAAATTTGGTTCGGCCCAAAATGTCACGAATGTGTCTTTTTTTTTGTAGTGCAAGGGTTGCTATACGTGATCAAGATGTTAAATTACCGAGGGACGCAAATGTATGGGCTTGTGAGTGGCGATCCGATGATTTTATGGTCGAAGCAGGCTTCGAGGAGGAATTTGACGCGTATGTGCGTAATGCCGAGCTGGAGGACTTCCTACAAGATAAGTGTCCTCAATATTATCAATTGACTGATTCCTTTGTGTGGAGGTTCGAATATATCTCTGTGCGCAATTCTCCTAGTGTCATGTTTGATATTTATGATACATCTTATACCATGGATTTAGAGGATTTCACAACTGCTTGCAAACTCCCGTGAGACAGGGGGCGCCCCCTAGGGCACGGCCTCCTATCTCGTGAGCCCCCCTGGACCTCCACCGACGTCAACTCCAACTTCATATATTCACGTTCGGCGAGAAAAAAATCAGAGAGAAAGTTTCATCGCGTTTTACGACACGGAGCCGCCGCCAAGCCCTAATCTCTCTCGGGAGGGCTGATCTGGAGTTTGTTCCGGGCTCCGGAGAGGGGGATTCGTCGCCGTCGTCATCATCAACCATCCTCCATCACCAATTTCATGATGCTCACCGCCGCGCGTGAGTAATTCCATTGTAGGCTTGCTGGACGGTGATGGGTTGGATGAGATTTACCATGTAATCAAGTTAGTTTTGTTGGGGTTTGATCCCTAGTATCCACTATGTTCTGGGATTGATGTTGCTATGACTTTGCTATGCTTAATGCTTGTCACTAGGGCCCGAGTGCCATGATTTCAGATCTGAACCTATTATGTTTTCATGAATATATGTGTGTTCTTGATCCTATCTTGCAAGTCTATAGTCACCTATTATGTGTTATGAACCGACAACCCCGAAGTGACAATAATCGGGATACTTCTCGGTGATGACCGTAGTTTGAGGAGTTCATGTATTCACTATGTGCTAATGCTTTGTTCCGGTTCTCTATTAAAAGGAGGCCTTAATATCCCTTAGTTTTCAAAAGGACCCCGCTGCAATGGGAGGGTAGGACAAAAGATGTCATGCAAGTTCTTTTCCATAAGCACGTATGACTATTTACGGAATACATGCCTACATTATATTGATGAACTGGAGCTAGTTCTAAGTCACCCTATGTTATAACTATTACATGAGGAATCGTATCCGGCATAATTATCCATCACTGATCCATTGCCTACGAGCTTTTCATATATTGTTCTTTGATTATTTACTTTTCCGTTGCTACTGTTACAACTACTACAAAAACCCAAAAACATTTATCTTTACTTTTGCTACCGTTACCTTTATTATCATACTACTTTGCTACTAAATACTTTGCTGCAGATACTAAGTTATCCAGGTGTGGTTGAATTGACAACTCAACTGCTAATACTCAAGAATATTCTTTGGCTCCCGTTGTGTCGAATCAATAAATTTTGGTTGAATACTTTACCCTCGAAAGCTGTTGTGAGCCCCTACACTTGTGGGTTATCAATAATAAAGGCCTTACCCACCATGATTTTCTTGGCCTCCTGGATTTCTTGGAGGGCGCCTTGGGCTTCAACCCGGGCATCGTGTGCGTTTTGGCGGGACTTGTCCAGTTCGGACTTTTGATCCGTAAGGTCGCACTCCAAGGACTCGCACTTCTTGACGGTGTCCTGGAGCTCCTGCTAGACCTCACTAACCCTGGCCTCGTGCTTTTCATGGGCGCCTTTTCCTTGGCCGCTTCATCCTCGACCTTGGCCAACGCCTTCTTTAGGGTCTCCACCTCGGCCACCGCTCCTAACAAATAATACGACACTTTAGTCAGTACAAATCATTCATCCTTCCTGAATATATACAAGGTTATTTCATACCTTGGCTATCCTCCAGCTGCTTTTTCATGCGGCCGAGTTCCTCCTCGGTCCGCTCCAGACTCTGCTTCAGTCCGGAGACCTCAGCAGTATGAGAGGTCGCAACTAGTAGCGACGCCTACTTATTAACATAGACATTTCAGGTTAGTCTCCTGCGAAAATTATTTGATCCTCTGTTCGGCTTTTCTTTCCAAACACCAGACAGAGTATCGTGGGATACTGCTATACTGTGACATTCTTTTTATAATTATGTTGCTGACCTCAAAGCTTGTTAGAAGGCTTGTGCAGGCTTCGGTCACTCTGCTCTTCACGAACTGAATCCTCTCAATCACCGTACCCATAAGGGTACGGTGTCCCTCAACAATGGAAGCACCTCGCAGCGCTTCCAACAAATTATCCAGTGCCTCTGGATTGACAGAGGTCACCGGTGGGATAGGCACACCTCCTTCTTTTGAAAGAGGCGGATGGCTTGATTTCGGATCCATATGGGTCTCCGGAACTGTATTTAGCTAGGGGCCAAATTGAATACGGCCCCCATCGTCATTATCCATGGGGGTTTGCTCCCCCATGTGCCCGGCAGCCGAGGCTTCACCCTCTGGAGCCTCCCTGATGGCCTCCTAAATCTCTCCCGGGCCTGGGATCCTTCGGGATGATGCCTCGGCGCCATCTATGTCCTTGGGAGAGGAGGCCGCTAGAAGGGTCCCACTGTCCATCCCTTCCGGGTCCAACGAGTCCTCCGAAGATAAGGACTTCTCGAGGTTGGACCGAGTCGGACTAAAATATACAATCCAACACGTCAAAACAATGAAGTAGAGGGACCGGATATACGAATGTGTCGGGATACTTACGATTTGGCCAGGGGCTTGTCCCTGGGGCGCCACTCCGAGCTGCTATCGGTGGCCGCGCTGGAGCTGTCCGGAAGGGAAGCTTTCCCCTTCTTGGACGCCTCGGCCTCCAGACTTGTGGGGGCCAACCTCTTCTTTCTCCCCCCTCAGGGGGGGACGGCTTTCTTCTTCTTCCTCCTCTTCGTCGTCGTCCTCGGCCACGGAGGAGTGATTCTCGGCATCTTTGGACGTCGCGTCTGAAGTGCCCTTGAAACAGAGACCACATCCAGTCCCCTTGGCCTTCTTCTTGGCCTTCTTCTCCGGTGCCTGATAAGGCGCCGGAACCAGCATCTTCGTCAGAAGCAGGATTTCTGGGTCCTCGGGCAGCAGAGCCAGACAGTTAATCCGCTCTGCCTTCCCTGTCTAGGCCTGAAAGGATCAATAGGGAGGCTTAGATGCCTTCCTCGAGTATGCAAGTGAAGGGTACACCTTGAAAACATGATAAAACTTACCGGACTAGTAGGGTGGGTTAAGTCGTGCCCGCCATCCTCGGTCGTGGCCGGCCGTGCCTCGTTGCCCTTGAAGAGCACCTTCCAGATGTCTTCGTGCATAGTGCCGAAGAGCTCCAGCAGGGTCTGGTGCTTGGCCGGATCGAACTCCCATAGATGGCAAGTTCGGCGTTGGCATGGAAGGATCCGGCGAACCAACATCACCTGGATCACATTGACGGACTTGATTTTCTTGTTTATCATGTTCTGAATGCGCGTCTGGAGCGCTGTCAGCTCGTCCGGAGAAGACCAGGTCAGGCCTTTCTCTTGCCAGGAGGTGAGCCACGCTCCGGATTCGGACATGGCTGGAGTGCTTTTTGGGGGCGGAGAAGATGAGAACTTGGGCGCTGAAGCTCGAGAATGGGACGGGTAGAGAGAGAGAAGGTGTGGGTGAAAAAGGGTGAATCCTTATCCCTTTATAAAGGCAGTGAATATCATGCGCCTCCCCACTCGCCTTAAAACTCGCCTATTACCCAAGGGCCGTGCAAATGGCACCGTTGGGTTACCCATGCCCGTATTGATGAGAATCCCGCAATAAGGGGACACGATCTCTGCTTTAACAAGACGTGCCAATGAAACCGCACCTCGAAATATGGAGCGGCAGGCTAAAAACGGTTTGAATAATGGCCGGGTGGTGTCGTGATGTCACACTACAAAAAATTGTCAGCGGATTGGACTCGTGAAATATTATACTCTCTACAATTGTGTGTGGTATTTGTTTTGCAGATCTGGACACGCTTTCCGTGTTTGAAGACTATTGTGGAGTATTCAGAGAAGGAACCGGCCTTGCAATGCCGAAGACAATCTGTGCGCCGGACTCATCGTCATTGAAGCCTGGTTCAGGGGCTACTGAGGGAGTCCTGGATTAAGGGGTCCTCGGATGGCCGGACTATTAACATGGGCCGGACTGTTGGGCTATGAAGATACATGATAGAAGACTTCCTCCCATGTCCGGATGGGACTCTCCTTTGCGTGGATGGCAAGTTTGATGATTCGGATGTGTAGATTCCTTTGTCTGTAACCGACTTTATGTAACCCTAGTCCCCTACGGTGTCTATATAAACCGGAGGGTTTAGTCCATAGGGGGAATCATAATCATATATGCCAGACTCTTAGGGTTTCAGCCATTACGATCTCGTGGTAGATCAACTCTTGTAATACTAATATTCATCAAGATCAATCAAGTAGGAAGTAGGGGATTACGTCCATACAGAGGGCCCAAACCTGGGTAAACATCGTGTCCCCCGCCTCCTATTACCATTAGCCTTAGACGCATGGTTCGGGACCCCCTACCCGAGATCCACTGGTTTTGACACCGACATTGGTGCTTTCATTGAGAGTTCCGCTGCGTCGTCACAAAAAGGTTTGATGGCTCCATTAATCACCTACAGCAATGCAGTCTAGGGGAAGATTATCCTCCCCGGATAGATCTTCGTATTCGGCGGCTTCGCACTGTGGGCCAACTCGCTTGGCCATCTGGAGCAGATCGACAGCTACGCCCTTGGCCATCGGGTCAGTCTTAGAAGTTTGAATTATGTGCTCAATATCTGCGGAGACTCGATCTTTGACGGATTCGAGCCTGTGACGGCCGCTCCCTGCCACCACGATGAACATGACCTAAATCTGTCATTGGATCATGCTCAGGAGATAGCGCCTATAACCGCTCTGACCCTAAATCTGGAGCAGATCGCGCCATCCGAGGACGGGATGTTCAACCCCGCCACGGAAGCCGCAGACTCAGCGGCGCTGGAGCCGCACATAGGTCCAACCTCGAGCGGGGCCTGTGTCATCGGAACCTCGGATTCGTCTCCGGCCATAAGTTCCGAACCGCGTGCATCCACGCCCATCGAACCTGATCAGGCGCCGGTCGTCGAGTTCAGCTCTGCGGACATCTTCAGGCACTCACCTTTAGGCGACGTGCTAAACTCACTAAAAGCCCTCTCCTTGTTAGGAGACTCTCATCCGAACTATATCCGGCTTCAATTGGAAGCTGGTGATGGAGAATTCCGCTTCCCACCCACCACCCACTACATAGCCACTGTCGAGGACTTAACCGACATGCTCGACTATGACTTCGAAGGCATCGACGTTATGGAGGATGATGCCGGAGAGGAGCAAGGACAAAAACCACCGCTTACATGGCACTGGACAGCCACCTCCTCATATGACGTATACATGGTGGATACACCCAAAGAGAACAACGGCGACAATGAAAATCCAATTGAGGATAAGCCTCCTGAGATATAGCCAAAGTGCTGGCGTCAGCGGCGCCGCTCTAAGCCACGCCGTGGTAAGAACAGCAATATCATCACAGGAGAAAACAATACTCCGGACGATGCCGAAGAAAATGAAGACCCTGTTGAGCTAACCTCCGAACAAGACGAACGGGAAGATGGGTGAGTTTGCCCTGACGAACAGACCATAAATGAAAACTCGGAGGACAGTAACTACCTTCTGCTCTCCGAGGACACGGTGAGCCTCAGGGACGAAGACTTTATCGTGCCCGAGGAGCCCGGCGAATAGGAGCGTTTTAAACGCCGGCTAATAGCCACTGCAAGGAGCCTGAAAAATAAGCAGCAGCAGCTTCAAGCTGACCAAGATTTGCTCAACGATAGATGGACTGATGTCCTAGCAGCCAAATAATACGGCCTCCAACGCCCAACCAAAAGTTACCCAAAGCGCAAACTGTTACCTCAATTTGATGATGAGGCACTAGAGTGCGTCCTACCAGCGCATAATGCGGCTGACCGACCACCACATGGCCGGGACAAAGTGGCAACTCGAGCCGAACACTAGCCCGCACTACCTCACCGTAAAAATAGAAATACAACAGCTCAGGGATACACACATGACCTGCGGCATGACCTGGAAAGTAGAGCAGGCCAGACCAGATCGATCTATGGATCACGGGGGCGTGCCCCGATGTGCAATGATGGCCATCCGGCTGGACGTGACAAACATAACCACGCCCGGACCAAAGACTATAGACGAACACCATCATAACTACGTCACGACTTGGCCCGGCATAGAGGCGCCGCACACCCCCTTTGCTTCACTAATGAAGTAATGGAACATGAATTCCCGGAAGGGTTTAAACCCGTGAACATCGAATCATATGATGGAACAACAGACCATGCAGTGTGGATCTAGGATTTCCTTGTCCATATTCATATGGCCAACGGTGATGATCTTCATGCCATCAAATACCTCCCGCTAAAACTCAAGGGACCAGCTCGGCACTGGTTGAACAATTTGCCCGAAAACTCCATCGGCAGCTGGGAAGACTTGGAAGATGCCTTCCTCGACAACTTCCAAGGTACATATGTCCGACCTCCGGATGCCAATCACTTAAGTCACATAGTTCAGCAACCTGGAAGTCGGCCAGGAAATTCTGGACTAGGTTCCTAACTAAAAAGAACTAGATCGTCAACTGTCCGGATGTCGAAGCCCTAGCGGCCTTTAAGCACAGCATCCGTGACAAATGGCTCGCCCGACACCTCGGCCAAGAAAAACCGAAGTCCATCGCAGCCCTCACAACGCTTATGACCCACTTCTGCGTGGGCGAGGATAGCTGGCTAGCCCGTAGCAATAACAATGCAAGTGAACCTGGCACTTCTGAAGCCAGAAATAGCAACAGCAAGCCCCGACGCAACAGACAAAAGCGTCGAAGCAACAGTGACAACACCGAAGACACGGCGGTCAACACCATATACAGTGGCTCTAAGTCTGGTTAGCGAAAGAAGCCATATAACAGAATAATCCGGGCCCGTCAAGTTTGGACCGCATACTCGATCGTCCATGTCAAATCCATGGCACTCCTGATAAACAAGCCAATCAAACCAACAGAGAGTGTTGGGTTATTAAACAGGCCGGCAAGTTAAATGCCGAGAAGAAGGAGAAGGGGTCGCAAAGCGAGGACGATGACGAGGAGCCCCGGCCACCGAACACAGGGGGACAAAAGAAGTCCCCCCCAAGTTAAAACGGTAAGCATGATATACGCTATATCCCCAAGAGGGAGCGCAAGCGCGTGCTCAGGGACGTCTACGCGATAGAGCCAGTGGCCCCAAAGTTCAACCCATGGCTGTCCTGCCCGATCACCTTTGATCACAGGGACCATCCGACCAGTATCCGTCATGGCGGTGCGGCCACACTTGTCCTCAACCCAATCATTGATGGATTCCACCTTACGCGAGTCCTCATGGACGGTGGCTGCAGCTTGAACATACTTTATCAGGGTACATTGTGCAAAATGGGTATCGATCCCTCAAGGATCAAGCACACCAAAACCACCTTTAAGGGTGTCATACCAGGTGTAGAGGCCTGCTACACGGGCTCAATCACACTGGAAGTGGTCTTTGGATCCTCGGACAATTTCTGAAGTGAAGAATTGGTCTTCGATATCGTCCCTCCGTAGTGGCTATCACACACTGCTTGGACCAACCGCATTCACTCGATTCAATGCGGTGCCGCACTACGCTTATCTCAAGCTCAAAATGCCCGGACCACGCGGTGTCATAACAGTCAATGGAAACACGGAACACTCCCTCCGTACCGAGGAGCACATCGCGGGCCTTGCAGCAGAAGTACAGAGCGGCCTTTTCATGTAGAACCTTAATTGGGCTACCAAGCTCCCGGACACTGTCAAACGAGTCCGAACTACCCTGCAGTAAGACAGTCCAACTCATCAAGAGCTCGACTAGCAATCCAGCCTCCATCCTAGTCCCGACCAAGCAGCGACATTCGTACCGCGCGTACATAACTACGCACTTAAAATACCATGGGCATAGATGGAGGCACAGCTAGATCGGGGTCCATCGTACGGCTCAACCGCTCCTGGACCCGCATACTTTTACTTTTTCTTTTTTCTTTTCTTTCCCAGGTCCTTCCTAGTGACCTGATCGATGGACCTATAGAGGGACGGATACACCAAGACGGCAAGAAGCATTGACGTATAAGGGAATATCCAGGTGGTCTCTTTAAGCGATCGTTATACCTGTTTTTGAGGACCCGCACGTAGCTCTCCCTTGGTTGTGGCATGTTAAATAGCCTTGTTGCTTATCGCACTACTTGTACAAAATACGGTTTGACGTATTAATCAAACTACAATGAAAAAATAGTTTGCGGCCTAATTTTTGCAGCATTAGCCTATTATTTCATTTTTTCTTCTTTTTCTTGATATTTTTATCAAATTGCGCCTATACACTCTGGTATGCCTTAATTCACCTGGGGCTTCATTACGCTCCATAATACGGCAACAAAGTCCGAACACTTTTTTACAGTGTAGTTCGGCACTCCGAACTTATAGCATTATATGCATCGGCTCCGAATCATGTCTTTGGTCAATAGTTGGGTTGCCCGGCTCCTGTGCTTGCTACCTTACGTTCCGCTATATCGGCTAGGGTAGTAAAGGGAGAACTACTGCGATTGTGTCTTGGTTCATCCGGATCGGCACCTTAGTAGAGAAAGCCGAAAACTGACGGTCATGATGCGGCGTGAGCTAGTCAGCTGTTCGAGAGGTTACAAATCCTTAGCGATTTTTCCCGCATTATGCGAGGAATCGGTTTTTATCTGATCAGGTGTTTAAAGTACCCCAAGTTCGGACTTACGAACACTAAGGGCTGCGCCTAAATTTCTATTGTCAAACTCCTATGGCTAAGTGAGGGTGATAAAGCCATATAGTCTGATTGCCTAGTTCGTTGCGCTAAACACCTCCTTTAAGGACCAAAATTTGGAGTAAAGATTGTTTAGATTTATCCCAAACACCCCCGTACTACCTACATGGGGGCGGAAGCCGACGACTGGCCAACTCTCAGATTTAACGATACGGCCGCACAGGAGGTAAAATTTAAATAACAAGCATTATATTACATGACAATCTGGTTTCATAGTACAGGACAGGATAACATGAATGTATTCATTCAAAGATGACATCCTTAGCACATTGCTCTGCCACACGGCGGGATCCATCCAGGACAATGTCAAAATACAGCTCGGGTGTGCGGTGCTCCTTACCCGAGGGCGGTCCCTCGGTCGCAACCTTCACGGCGTCCATCTTCACCCAATGAATCTTGACCCGAGCGAAGGCCATGCGAGCGCCTTCAATGCAGACCGACCGCTTGATGGCATCAAGCCGAGGGCAGGCACTGACCAGCCGCCACGAGCCCGAAGTAGCTGCTGGGCATAGCTTTGGCAGGCCATAACCGGATTATCAAATCCTTCATGGCAAGTTCGGCCATCCTATGCAGCTCAGCCAGCTGTTTCAGCTGATCGCTAAAGGGCACCGGATATTCTGGCGCAAGGTATTGCGACCAAAATAGCTTCTCCGTGGAGCTCCTCTCTTCGGCTCGGAAGAATTCCGCAGTGTTTGAAATGCTGCACGGCAGATTCGCAAACGCCCCTGGAGAACTCCAAATCCGGGTAAGTAAGAGGAACTTTTTCTTCACATATTTGCTCTGCATAATTAAGGCCTTACCCGCCGCGATTTTCCTAGCCTCCTGGATTTCCTGGAGGGCGCCTTGGGCTTCAACCCGGGCATCGTGTACGTTTTGGCGGGCCTTGACCAATTCAGACTTTTGATCCGTAAGGTCGCGCTCCAAGGACTCGCACTTCTTGACGGTGTCCTTGAGCTCCTGCTGGACCTCACTGACCCTGGCCTTGTGCTTTTCACGGGCGGCCTTTTGCTTGGCCGCTTCCTCCTCGACCTTGCCAGCCCCTTCTTGAGGGTCTCCGCCTCGGTCACCACTCCTAACAAATAATTCGGCACTTTAGTTAGTACAAATCATTCATCCTTCCTGAATATATACAAGGTTATTGCATACCTTGGCTATCCTCCAGCTGCTTTTTCACGCGGCCGAGTTCCTCCTCGGTCCGCTCCAGATTCTGCTTCAGTCCGGAGACATCATTAGTATGAGAGGTTGCAGCCAGCAGCGATGCCTGCTTATTCACATAGACATTTCTGGTTAGTCTCCTGCGAAAATTATTTGATCCTCTATTCGGCTTTTCTTTCCGAACACCGGACAGAGTATCAGGGGCTACTGTCTATACTGTGACATTCTTTTTATAATTACATTGCTTACCTCAAAGCTTGTTAGAAGGCTTGTGCAGGCTTCGGTCAGTCCGCTCTTCGCGAACTGAATCCTCTCAATCACCATACCCATAAGGGTACGGTGTTCCTCAACAATGGAAGCGCCTCGCAGCGCTTCCAACAAATTATCCGGTGCCTCTGGATTGACAGAGGTCACCGGTGGGATAGGCACACCTTCTTCATTTGGAAGAGGCGGCTGGCCTGATTCCGGAGCCATATGGGTCTCCAGAACTAAATTCAGCTGGGGGACGAATTGAATACGACCCCCATCGTCATTATCCATGGGGGTTTGCTCCCCCATGTGTTCGGCAGCCGAGGCTTCAACCTCCAGCGCCTCCCTGACGGCCTCCTGAATCTCTCCCGGACCTGGGATCCTTTGGGACGATGCCTCGGCGCCACTCTATGTCCTTGGGAGAGGAGGCCACAGGAAGGGTCCCACTGTCCATCGCCTCCTGGTCCAGCGAGTCCTCCGAAGATAAGGACCGCTTGAGGTTGGACCGAGCCGGACTGAAAATATACAATCCAACACGTCAAAACAACGAAGTAGAGGGACCGGATATATGAATGTGTCCGGATACTTACGATTTGGCCAGGGGCTTGTCCCTGGGGCGCCACTCTGAGCTGCTGTCGGTGGCCACGGTGGAGCTGTCCTGAAGGGAAGGTTTCCCCTTCTTGGATGCCTCGGCCTCCAGACGCGTGGAGGCCGGCCTCTTGTTTCTCCCCCCTTAGGGGGGGAACGACTTTCTTCTTCTTCCTCCTATTCCTCTTCGTCCTCGATGACGGAGGAGTGAGGCTCAGCGTCTTCGGACATCGCGTCCGAAGTGCCCTTGCAACGGAGACCACCTCTGGTCCCCTTGGCCTTCTTCTTGGCCTTCTTCTCCGGTGCCTGATAAGGCACCGGAACCAGCATCTTCGTTAGAAGCGGGATTTCTGGGTCCTCGGGCAATGGAGCCAGACAGTTAATCCGCTCCGCCTTCTTTGTCCAGGACTGAAAGGATCAATAGGGAGGCTTAGATGCCTTCCTCGAGTATGCAAGTGAAGGGTACACCTTGAAAACATGATAAAACTTACCGGACTAGCAGGGTGGGTTAAGTCGTGCCCGCGATCCTTGGTCGTGGCCGGTAGCGCCTCGTTGGCCTTGAAGACCACCTTCCAGATGTCTTCGTGCGTAGTGCTGAAGAGCTCCAGCAGGGTCTGGTGCTTGGCCGGATCAAACTCCCTTAGATGGAAAGTCTGGCGTTGGTACAAAAGGATCCGGCGAACCAGCATCACCTGGATCACATTGACGGGCTTGATTTTCTTGTTTATCATGTTCTGAATGCACGTCTGGAGCACTGTCAGCTCGTCTGGAGAAGACCAAATCAGGCCTTTCTCTTGGCAGGATGTGAGCCGCGCTCCGGATCCGGATATGGCTGGAGTGCTTTTTGGGGGCGGAGAAGATGAGAACTTGGGCGCAGGAGCTTGAGAATGGGACGGGCAGAGAGAGAGAGAAGGACAGGGTGAATCCTTATCCCTTTATAAAGGCAGTGAATATCATGCGCCCCCCACTCGCCTTAAAATTCGCCTATTCCCCAAGGGCCGTGAAAATGGCACGGTTGGGTTACCCATGCCCATATTGATGAGAATTCCGAAATAAGGGGACATGATCTCTGCTTTGACAAGATGTGCCAATGAAACCGCACCTCGAAATATGGAGCAGCAGGCTAAAAACGGTTCGAATAATGGCCGGGTGGTGTCATGATGTCATGCTATAAAAAATTGTCAGTGGATTGGACTCATGAAATATTATACTCTCTAGGGTTGTGTGTGGTATTTGTTTTGCAGAGCCGGACACGTTTTCCGTGTTCGAAGACTATTGTGGAGTATTCGCAGAAGGAACCCGCCTTGCAATGCCGAAGACAATCTACGGGCCGGACTCATCGTCATTGAAGCCTGATTCAGGGGCTACTCAGGGAGTCCTGGATTAAGGGGTCCTCGGAGGACCGGACTATTAACATGGGCCGGACTGTTAGGCTATGAAGATACAAGATAGAAGACTTCCTCCCATGTCTGGATGGGACTCTCCTTTGCGTGGATGGCAAGCTTGATAATTCGGATGTGTAGATTCCTTTCTCTGTAACCGACTTTGTATAACCCTAGTCCCCTCCAGTGTCTATATAAACCGAAGGGTTTAGTCCATAGGGGGGAATCATAATCATATAGCCTATACTCTTAGGGTTTCAGCCATTACAATCTCGTGGTAGATCAACTCTTGTAATACTCATATTCATCAAGATCAATCAAGCAGGAAGTATGGTATTACCTCCGTAGAGAGGGCCCGAACCTAGGTAAACATCGTGTCCCCCGCCTCCTATTACCATCAGCCTTAGACGCACAGTTCGGGACCCCCTACCCAAGATCCGCCGGTTTTGACACCGACAGTGACTAGTAGTGTTGATTACATCTTGTAGTTGATTACTATATGGTTTATTTTGTGGAAGGTTATATGTTCAGATCCATTATGATATTTAATACCCCTCTAATCTTGAGCATGTTTCTCATTTGTGAGTAGTTACTTTCGTTCTTGAGTTCACAGAAGAAATCATGTTGCAAGTAATCATGTGAACTTGATATGTGTTCGATATTATGATGGTATGTATGTTGTCATTCTCTTAGTGGTGTATGAACGTCGACTACATGACACTTCACCATATTTGGTCCTAAGGGAATGCATTGTAGAGTAGTTATTAGATGGTGGGTTGCGAGAGCGACAGAAGCTTAAACCCCAGTTTATGCGTTATTTCGTAAGGGACCGTTTGGATCCAAAAGTTTAATGCTATGGTCAGAATTTATTCTTAATACTTTTCTCATAGTTGTGGATGCTTGCGAGAGGGTTAAGGATAAGTAGGAGGCTTGTTCAAGTAAGAAAAACACCGAAGCACCGGTCCACCCACATATCAAATTATCAAAGTACCGAACACGAATTAAGCCAACATGATGAAAGTGACTAGATGAAATTCCCGTGTACCCTCGAGAACACTTTGCTTATCATAAGAGACCGTTTTGGCCTGTCCTTTGCCTCAAAAGGATTGGGCTACCTTGCGGCACTTTTTTACTACTATTGTTACTTGCTCGTTACAAATTATCTTCCTATCAAACTACTCCGCCACTTACAATTTTAGAACTTCCAGACATGTGCTTGCTGAAAACCACTTGTCATTTCCTTCTGCTCCTCGTTGGGTTTGACTCTCTTACTTATCGAAAAGTCTACAATTGACCCCATATACTTGTGGGTCATCAAGTCTATTTTTTGGCGCCGTTTCCGAGGAGTGAAGCGCTCTTGGTAAGTGGAAATTGGTAAGGAAACATTATTACTACGTGCTGAAATTTATTGTCACATGCTACTATGGAAAACAATCCTTTGAGGGGTTTGTTCAGGGTATCTTCACCTCGACCGGAACCACAATTAGTTGCCCCTCAACCTACTGCACCTACTGAAAATATTGAATATGAAATTCCTTCGGGTATGTTAGAACAACTGCTAGCTAATCCTTATGGAGGAGATGGAACCGAACATCCTGATATGCATTGATATATGTGGATGAAATTTGTGGATTGTTTAAGCTTGCAGGCTTGCCCGGAGATGGAGCTAAGAAGGAGGTTTTCCCTTTATCTTTGAAAGGAAAAGAATTGACATGGTATAGGCTATGCAATGATATTGGATCTTTGAACTAGAACCGTTTGAAATTGGAATTTCATCAAAAAAATATCCTATGCATCTAGTTCATCGTGATCGGAATTACATATATAATTTTTGGCCTCGTGAAGGAGAAAGTATTGTTCTAGCTTGGGGGAGGCTTAAGTCAATGTTATATTCATTCCCCAATCATGAGCTCTCAAGAGAAATAATTATTCAGAACTTTTTTGCTCGGCTTTCTCGTAATGATCAAACCATGCTCGATACTTCTTGTACTGGTTGTTTTATGAAGAAGACTATTGAATTCCGGTGGGATCTCTTAGAAAGAATTAAATGCAACTCTGAAGATTGGGAACTCGATGAAGGTAAAGAGTCAGGTATTGAACCCAAGTTTGATTGTGTTAAATCTTTTATGAATACCAATGCTTTTCAAAAGTTTAGCACTAAATATGCACTTGACTCTGAGATAGTAGCTTCCTTTTCTGAATCTTTTGCTACTCATGTTGATCTCCCTAAGGAGAAGTGGTTTAAATATCACCCACCTATTAAACAAGAAGTTAAAGAACCGGTAAAAGCTAAAGAGGAAACTATCATTTACAATGTTAATCCAGCTATTCCCACTTCTTATATTGAAAAACCACCTTTTCCTGTAAGGATGAAGGAACATGCTAAAGCTTCAACTGTGGTTAACAAAAGGTATGTTAGAACACCCAAACCCTCTGAACAAATCAGAGTTGAGGCTAGTGTTGCTATGGTTAAAGATCTCTTAGTTGATAATATTGATGGGCATGTTATTTACTTCCGTGGTGAAGCTTCTAGAATTGCAAAACCTGAAGGAAAAGATAAACATAGACCAGTTGTTGGCATGCCTATTGTCTCATTTATGATAGGAGATCACTGTTATCATGGGTTATGTGACTTAGGTGCTAGTGTGAGTGCTATTCCTTTCTCCTTATATCAAGAAATTAAAGATGAAATAGCACCTGCTGAAATAGAAGGCATATATGTCACTATTAAACTTGCTAATAGAGATACTATGTCACCTACTGATTTTCTTGTTCTTAGCTCCCCACAAGATGACTTTGGTCCCATTGTTTTTGCTAGACCTTTATTGAACACTGTCAATGCTAAAATAGATTGTGAGAAACAAACTGTCAGTGTTAGCTTTGGTGATGAATCTCAGGAATTTAATTTTTCCAAGTTTAGCAGACAACTTCATAAGAAAGATTTTCCTAGTAAGGATGAAATTATTGGTCTTCCTTCTATTGTTGTGCCTCCTACTGGTCCTTTGGAATAATATTTGCTAGACCATGAAAATGATTTGCATATGCGTGAAAGAAATGAAATAGGTAGGATCTTTTTTGAACGACAACTTTGCTTAAACACACTTTGCCTATTGAAACTCTAGGATGTAATCCTCAACCTAAAGGTGATCCTGTGTTTGAATTAAAACAATTGCCTGAACTTTGAAATATGCTTATCTTGATGAGGAAAAGATATATCCTGTTATTATTAGTGCTAACCTTTCAGAACATGACGAAGAAAGATTATTGAAAGTTCTAAGGAAGCACAGGGCTGCTATTGGATATACTCTTGATGATCTTAAGGGCATTAGTCCCACTCTATGTCAGCACAAGATTAATATGGAACCTGATGCTAAACCCGTTGTTGATCACCAATGTTGGTTAAAATCCAAAGATGAAAGAAGTGGTAAGAACGGAAATATTGAAACTTCTAGAAGCAGGTATAATCTATCCTATAGCTGATAGTAGATGGGTAAGTCCTGTTCATTGTGTCCCTAAGAAGGGAGGTATTACTATTGTTCCTAATCATAAGAATGAGCTCATTCCAGAAAGAATTGTCACAGGCCATATGATGGTAATTGATTAAAGAAAATTAAATAAAGCTACTAGAAAAGATCATTATCCTCTGCCTTTTATTGATCAAATGTTAGAAATATTATCTAAGCACACACATTTTTGCTTCCTTGATGGATACTTTGGCTTTTCACAAATACCTGTTTTACAAACTGATCAAGAAAAGACCACTTTTACTTGTCCTTTTGGAACATTTGCTTATAGACGTATGCCTTTTGGTTTATGTAATGCACCTACTACTTTCAAAGATGTATGACTGCTATATTCTTTGATTTTTGTGAAAAGATTGTTGAGGTTTTCATGGATGACTTTTCTGTTTATGGGAACTCTTTTGATGATTGTTTAAGCAATCTTAATCGAGTTTTGCAGAGATGTGAACAAACAAATCTTGTCTTGAAATGGGAGAAGTGCCACTTCATGGTTAACAAATGTATTGTTTTGGGCCATAAAATTTCTGAAAGAGGCATTGAGGTGGATAAAGCCAAGGTTTATGTAATTGAGAAAATGCCATGTCCTAAAGATATCAAAGGTATTCGTAGTTTCCTTGGTCATGCTAGTTTCTATAGGAGGTTTATCAAGGACTTCTCTAAAATTTCTAGGCCTCTTACGAATCTTTTGCAAAAGGATATTCCCTTTGTGTATGATGATGATTGTGTGGAAGCCTTTGAAACACTAAAGAAAGCCTTAATTACTGCACATGTTGTTCAATCACCTGATTGGAACTTGCCTTTTGAGATTATGTGTGATGCTAGTGATTATGCTGTTGGTGCTGTTCTAGGACAAAGAGTTGATAAGAAATTGAATGTTATCCATTATGCTAGTAAAACTCCAGACAATGCTCAACGAAACTATGCAACTACTGAAAAAGAATTCTTAGCAGTGGTGTTTGCTTGTGATAAATTCAGATCTTACATTGTTGATTCTAAAGTAATTGTTCACACCAATCATGCTGCTATAATATATCTTATGGAAAAGAAAGATGCTAAACCTAGACTCATTAGTTGGGTTCTTTTGCTACAAGAATTTGATTTACATATCACTGATAGGAAAGGAGCAGAGAACCCCATAGCTGATAACTTGTCTAGGCTTGAAAATATTCTTGATGACCCACAACCTATTAATGATAGCTTTCCTGATGAACAACTAGCTGCAATAAATGTTTCTCATAATACACCTTGGTATGCTGACTATGCTAATTATATTGTTTCTAAATACATACCACCTAGCTTCACATACCAACAAAAGAAAAAATTCTTCTATGACTTAAGACATTACTTTTGGGATGACCCACATCTTTATAAAGAAGGAGTAGATGGTATTATTAGACGTTGTGTACCTGAGCATGAACAGGAACAAATCCTACGGAAATGTCACTCTGAAGCTTATGGAGGACATCACGCGGCAGACAGAACCGCTCATAAGGTATTACAATCTGGTTTTTATTGGCCTACTCTCTTCAAAGATGCCCGTAAGTTTGTCCCGTCTTGTAATGAATACCAAAGAATAGGTAATATCGGTAAGCGTCAAGAAATGCCTATGAATTATTCACTTGCTGTTAAACCATTTGATGTTTGGGGGTTTGATTTCATGGGACCTTTTCCTTCCTCTAATGGGTATACACATATTTTGGTTGCTGTTGATTATGTTACTAAGTGGGTAGAAGCTATGCCAACCAGTAGTGTTGATCACAACACCTCTATTAAAATGCTTAAGGAAGTTATTTTCCCAAGGTTTGGAGTCCCTAGATATTTAATGATTGATGGTGGTTCAGACTTTATTAATTGTGCTTTCCGTAAAATGCTTGCTAAGTATGATGTTAACCACAGAATTGCATCACCTTATCATCCTCAGTCCAGTGGTCAAGTTGAACTTAGCAATAGAGAAATAAAACTAATCTTACAAAAGACTGTCAATAGGTCCCGGAAGAATTGGTCTAAGAAATTAGATGATGCGCCTTGGGCTTACAGAACAGTTTATAAAAATCCTATGGGTACGTCTCCATATAAAATGGTTTATGGAAAATCTTGTCATTTGCCTCTTGAGTTAGAACACAAAGCATATTGGGAAATCAAAGAACTTAATTATGACTTCAAACTTGCTGGTGAAAAGAGGCTATTTGATATTAGCTCATTAGATGAATGGAGAATCCAGGCTTATGAAAATGCAAAATTATTCAAAGAAAAAGTTAAAAGAGGGCATGACAAAAGAATCCAAAAGCGTGAGTTCAAAGTTGGAGAATATGTTCTTTTGTACAACTCTCGTTTCAGATTCTTTGCAGGAAAACTCCTCTACAAATGGGAAGGACCCTATGTCATCGAGGTGGTCTATCAATCTGGAGCTATTAAAATAAATAATGCCGAAGGGACTAACCCAAAGGTTGTCAATGGGCAACGAATAAAACACTATATCTCAGGTACGCCCATTAATGTTGAAAGCGATATTATCCAAACTTTGCCACTGGAAGAATACATAAAGGAGACCTTCTGGAACACTCCAGAAAAATGAAAAAAGGGAAAGTAATGTGATATGGTAAGTAAACAGACTCCGAAAAATCTGAAAAAATATTTTTTGTCAGTTTTGGAATATTTAGAAAATTAGGAAAATAAGAAACTTCCAGGAAAGTGACCCTGGTGGGCACGATACACCAGGGCGTGCCAGGCATGCCTGGCGCGCCCAGGTGGGTTGTGCCCACCTTGGGTACTTTCCGGACTCCGTTTTTCTTCCGTTCTGCTTATTCCCCAAGATAAAGAATCTTTATATACCTCCCGAACCTGTTGACCTCCGTATCGTGGAGAAATGTCCTGTTTTCTTTTCTCTCTGTTTTCCGGGCAGATCTGGAGTTATGTCGTCCCAAGACTCAGAGGGTGAAAGCTATGTTGTAGATTATATCGGATACTCCAAGGTCTATGGGGATGTGGAGCACTATGGTTGGACTTTGGAGGAAGAAGAAGACCATGATCGTGAGAAGAAGGAGGAGACGAGATCGGAGGAGGATGAAGTTCCATTGCCCCAACCTGGGGACATGCACGTTGAATTTAAGAAGTTAAGTCTCCCCAATAAAGCAAAGAAGCCTAAGATCTAGTTTATACCTTTTCGTCTCTTGCAGGAAAATAAGCAAGATTTATGCAAAAAGGTGTTGGAGCTTGAGTGGGAGATCCGTGAACTGAAAGATGAGAATTCTGTCCTCAAGCGTAAGCTTAGGAAGAAAGGCAAACCCACTACTTCATCACCACCACCTCCTTCATCACCACCAAAATAAAACTGAGTATTGGGTATGGTCACCCCCCTTGGCTTCCGCCAAACTTGGGGGAGGTGCCCCGGTGTATCATCTCCACTATATTTTGCCTTTACTTTCTTAGTTCGATCCATGGTTATCTTTTTCTATTAGATGAATAAAAGTTTAGTTCGATCCTTTCTTTTTGTGAGTTTGCTTAGTGATCAATCCTTGTAATCATGTGTGAGATATATAATAAAGTTTAGTTTGAGTTTTGCCTTCTTTACTTTCCTGTTGCAATAAAAGGAAAGGAAATAAAAGAAAAGATCATATGCTAATCTTATGGTAAGTGATGACATCACACAAGGAAAAGTATAAGTAGAAAGTTTTATTGTAGATTGACAAACATAGGATTGGTCAACGATGCAATTCATGAAAGAATTAATAAGGGAAGAGAAGATTCACATATAAATATACTATAATGGAAAAAAAATTATGATTGTGAGCACCCATCAAAATATTATATGCCAAAATTGTTGACGTTGGACAAGGAAGACAACTTAATGATTTATGTTTGTTCATATTCACATAGAAGTTATATTGTCATAGATCCTTCAACATGTGGTGCTTTCCCCTATCTTTGCTAGCCAAAAACTCCGCACTAAGTAGAGATACTACTTGTGCATCCAAAACCCTTTAAACCCTAACTTGTTTGAGAGTCCACCATACCTACCTATGGATTGAGTAAGATCCTTCAAGTAAGTTGTCATCGGTGCAAAAAGGGCAATAAAAATTGCTTATAAAAATGTGAGATCATTTAGTGTAAGGGAAAATTGAGCGTTGTACGAACTTGTGATGGTGAAGAATAAAAGAGACAGACTGCATAATAAAGGTTGCCATCACAAGGGGCACTATAACGTGACATTCTCTTGCACTAGGGGGTTGAGCATACAAACAAAAAGCGCATGGAAACCTCTGCTTTCCTTTGCGAAGGGCCTATCTTTTACTTTCATGTATTTACTTTTATGCAGGAGTCAAAGTTTTCCCTCTTTTTCTTTTATTTTTCTCCTTTGGCAAACATCATGTGGTGAGGAAAGATCTAGGCACATATGTCCAGTTGAATATGGGTAGCATGAGTTATTATTGTTGACATCACCCTTAAGGTGAATGCGTTGGGAGGTGAAACTATAAGCCCCTATCTTTCTTTGTGTCCAGTTGAAACATTTTTCTCATGTGTACGCAGTGAGTGTTAGCAATCATAGAAGACTAAATGATGGTTGAGTATGTGGACTTGCCTAAAGGCTCTAATACATGACCCTTCCTGAAAAGATGATGAATTGTAGTTGCAAAGTTGACTAAGAACATAGTTTGTTGGTTTCCAATAGAGTTTATGCTTTATACTTCAATGTTGTGATGAATTGTCACTTGTTCATGAGAAGTCTATGATAAAAAATTTATGTTAAAGTTTGTTGCTATTATAATAAATTACATGATGCTTTTATGTCCGTATTTTTTTTATCGACACCTCTCTCTCTAAGCATGTGGACATGTTTTCTGATTTTGGTTTTCGCTTGAGGACAAGCGAGGTCTAAGCTTGGGGGAGTTGATACGTCCATTTTGCATCATGTTTTCCTACTGTTATTTATGTTGTTTTATTGTAGAATAATGCTTTTTGGAGTAATTCTAATGCCTTTTCTCTCACAATATGCAAGATATGCACAATGGGAGAGAATTCTGGCAGCTGGAAATCTGGACCGGAAAAGGCTATGTTAGGCTACCTATTATGCACAACTCCAAATGAGCTGAAACTTCTCGAGGATCTTTTATGGAATATTTAAGAATTATTAGAGTCAATAAGTACCAGAGGGGGCCACCAGGTGGGCACAACCCACCTGGGCGCGCCCTGGTGGGTACTGCCCTCCTCGGCCCACCCCCAATGCCCATCTTCTAGTATATAGGTCATTTTGACCTAGAAAAAATCAGAGGAGGACATTCGGGACAAAGCGCCGCCACCTCGAGGCGGGGCAAGAGCACTTTTGCCCCCAAGCGGAGCGTTTCCACCGGAGGAACTTCCCTCCCGGAGGGGGAAATTATCGTCATCATCATCACCAACAACTCTTCCATCTTGGGGAGGGCTATCTTCATCAACATCTTCACAGCACCAACTCCTCTCAAACTCTAGTTCATCTCTTGTGTTCAATCTTTGTGTTAAAACTATAGATTGGTGCTTGTGGGTGACTAGTAGTGTTGATTACATCTTGTAGTTGATTACTATATGGTTTATTTGGTGGAAGATTATATGTTCAGATCCATTATGCTATTTAATACCCCTCTAATCTTGAGCATGTTTATCATTTGTGAGTAGTTAGTTTCGTTCTTGAGGTCATGGGAGAAATCATGTTGCAAGTAATCATGTGAACTTGATATGTGTTCGATATTATGATGATATGTATGTTGTCATTCTCTTAGTGGTGTCATGTGAACGTCGACTACATGACACTTCACCATATTTGGGCCTAAGGAAATGCATTCTGGAGTAGTTATTATATGGTGGGTTGCGAGAGTGACAGAAGCTTAAACCCCAGTTTATGCGCTATTCCGTAAGGGACCGATTGGATCCAAAAGTTTAATGCTATGGTTAGAATTTATTCCTAATACTTTTTTCGTAGTTGCAGATGCTTGCGAGAGGGTTAATCATAAGTAGGAGGCTTGTTCAAGTAAGAACAACACCTAAGCACCGGTCCACCCACATATCAAATTATCAAAGTACCGAACACAAATTAAGCCAACATGATGAAAGTGACTAGATGAAATTCTCGTGTACCCTCAAGAACATTTTGCATATCATAAGAGACCATTTTGGCTTGTCCTTTGCCTCAAAAGGACCGGGATACCTTGCTACACTTTTGTTACTACTATCGTTACTTGCTCGTTCCAAATTATCTTTCTATGAAACTACTCCGCTACTTACAATTTTAGCACTTGCAGACATTACCTTGCTGGAAACCACTTGTCATTTCCTTCTGCTCCTCGTTGGGTTTGACACTCTTACTTATCGAAAAGGCTACAATTGACCCCATATACTTGTGAGTCATCAACACCTCTCCGGTCAATAACCAATAGTAGAACCTGGATCCTCATGTTGGCTCCTACATATTCTAGGAAGACCTTTATCGGTCAAATCGTTATGTAAACATACATTATTCCCTTTGTCATTGGTATTTACTTGCCCGAGATTCGATCATCGGTATCTACATACCTAGTTCAATCTCGTTACCGGCCAGTCTCTTTACTCGTTCCGTAATACATCATCCCGCAACTAACTCATTAGTCGCTTTACTTGCAAGGCTTCTTATGATGTGCATTACCGAGAGCACTACAAAAAAATACACTTCTGTGATGATACGTGTTTGTCACAGTAGGTCACCTTTTCGGTCATGTATGTACATCCATGAGATTTTATGACAGAATCAAGATAGTCATACCACTGCTGTCGTAGAAGTGTTCCATGACAATACCAAAATTATCATCACGGAAATGTTCACTTCCATGACGATAAATGACGCGTCATGGAAGTGCTTTCGTCAAGGGTAACCAACACGTGGCATCCACTGTAATGGGTCGTCGTTAAGTTATCGGATCCGGTTTTGGATCCTATAACCTGCTAACAGCCCCGACCAATGGGGATTTTCCACGTGTAAAATTCACATTGGCCAGAGGAAACACGTGCGACGGCCCACCATTGGCCCATTTAGCTTACAAAGTCCGGCCCGTTTGACTTGGTCAAAAGTTAGCGGGCTGGCCCATGAAAAGCTCGTTAACGGTCTCTTCACAAATAGCGCATTTTACGGCCGGTAACTCACGGCCCGTTAGGGCCTACCTAAAATAGGCCCAACAACATCATGTGGGCCGTCAAATATAACACCAGCCCGTTTCACTTTCAGCCCATGTATGGCCCACAATGTCTTTTGGCCCATATGAGGTATTTCGTACCTTTAGGCCCTTTAGTGGCCCATGGTGACTTTAGCACATAATGAACAGTAAATTTCTTTGTACCCATTAACGTCCCATGATTCACATGGGCCGTTTCCAGCCCGTGTTAGCTTTCAGCCTACTGACGGCCCATACGTTCTTGGGCTCCTTTCCGGCCCTCGATTACTTCTGGCCCGTTACTGGCATGTTCCCCTAATGGGCCAAATTCGGCCCGTGGTAAGAATCGGCTCGTTTGTGGCCTGTTAACCCGTTGCGCCGTTTCCAGCCTGTCCTATATTCTGGCCCATTAACGACCCGTTATGCCTGTGACAGAATTAAGCCTTTGCTATCCTCCAGCCTGTTAACAGCTCGTTGCTGTGTTGGGCCGATACCAATTACACCCGTTTACTGTCCATGTAGACCCATTTATCCGACAGCCCGAGGCCCACTGATTCTATGGCCCGTTGGAGGCCCATTTATCCGACGGCCCGTAGGAGGCCCATGGACACTACTAGGGAAAAGCCTATACACAGAATCTTACCAGCAGCACACTTTAAAATAAGGCGCTGCTGCTACTTAGCAGTAGCGAGCTCAAGCTTAACTCGCTGCTGAAATAAATATAGCAGTAGCGCGCCTGCTCAAAGATGTGCTACTGATATAATTCCCACGAGGCCACCGCGAGGCTAGTTCTAGCAACAGCGCGTTATCACGAAGAGCGCTACTGCTACGTAGCATAGTAGCAGCGCATTTCACCAATAAGCGCTACTGCTAAGTTTACTACAAAAATTTAGTCCCACCTCGCTCCGTGAAGAGAGTTTCTACCACCTTAAATATGTTACTTCTCAAACTTTGACAAGCACTTGGTCTTCATTGAACTCTATGTCTAGAATTTGTGGCCGCAATATGAGTCTTCACCGGTTCCTAAACCAGTGCGGACTCATATTGACAAATCAGATTGTACACAAAAAGATCGTTGATGATCAATGTATTTTTGATACATTGAAGTCTATTTTTACATGCTGACACATAGTAGTAGTGCTTCTTTGTGAAAGGCGCTGCTGCTAGGTAGTTTAGCAGTAGCGTCTTTCTCTATAGCGCGCTACTGCTAAGCCATTCCATCTCCCATCCCCCCTCTCCTCTATCTGATCCACTCACACTCACACACTCACTGGATCCCCGCGCCGGTCCTCCCCCGTCGCCCCTCCTCCTGCGTTGCCGTCACCTCCTCCTCCTTGCTGGACTAGGTACCGGCATCCTCCTCCGTCCTCCCTCCACTCGCCGCTGGCCGGCCCCTCCTCGCTTAGCCTTCCTCCTCCGTCCTCCATCCACTCGCCGCTGGCCGGCCCCTCCTCGCTCCGCCTTCCTCCTCCGTCCTCCCTCCACTGGCCGCCGGCCGGCCCCTCCTCGCTCCGCCTTCCTCCTCCGTCCTACTCTCTTCTTCCTCCTTGAGTCGCCCCTCCTTCTCCCTCCTCCCTGCTACATTTTGATTTAGTAGGCTAGTTCACATGCAAGATTTTGATTTAGTTGATTTAGTAGGCTAGTTGATTTAGAACATTTTGATTTAGTTGATTTAGTAGGCTAGTTCATTTAGTTGATTTAGTATGCACCATTTTATTGTTATTTTTTCTGTCCATGGATAGGTAGATGCTTTTGTTTTTTTGTAATAAGTTACTTTTTGGCAAAATGTAGGTGGTACCTTGTCATCTAATATGTTACTAGATCTTAGGATTATAATTGTCCATCAAATTGCTTCTCGCGAAAGAACCAAAAATATCACATGCTACTGTTTTTCTTTCCTGTGAAGTGGATCGTTAATCCTTTGCTCATATTGCTTTAGGAAAAATGGCGCCACCACCAGCACCACTATGTCGACTGTGCAAGTCAAGGTGCGCCAGCAGCCTTGCAACTGGCAAGCTGTTCGACATCTACTTCCAGCCGAGTTTTCGTCATGCGGTGGTAAGAAATTAGATGAAATGTAATAACTATTTTATTTTTAGTGTTGGCATTACTGCATTGTGTCATTTTGCTTATTTTACACAGATCATCCCATGCAATGTGAGGTTGAAATTTAACAAGCTGACAGGAGACACTGTGACATTTGAGGCTCCTGGGGGGCCGTACACTATGGAGGTCGAGAAAGGACGCAATATGTCGCAGATTGGAGGAGATGGATGGGCCCGTTACGTCGCCCGCATGCATCTTACTGGTGGTGAGTTGATCAGCTTCTCCTTCAGAGCAGAAAGACCCAAGCTGGCTGTCATTTATCTCAACCTGGTGGAAGATGATGAAGAAGACGAAGATGATGAAGATGATGAAGATGATGAAGATAATGAGGACCCACTCGATGAAGATGATGAGGACCCACTTCATGAAGCCATCATAGCTCAAAGAACAAGGCTGAGCGAGGAGGAGGTGTCCAACCTATGGGACATAATTCCGCCACGTGCTGACTTTGTCGGGGTGCCATTCGTGACCCACGTGACAAATACCATGGTTGATCGACATGATATGGTATGTTATACTTACAAATACAAATTATCCGATGAAATACTTAGTGTAAAGTTCGATGATATGGTATGTTGTGTGGAATCTAGTCAATGATATGTTTTAGTGTAGAGTTTGATCACATGCTTATTAGTGTAGAATCTAAGGAACTATTAATACTGTAGATAATCCATATGTACTTATTTGCGAGGCTATTTATTAATTGATATGTTTTTCTTATTGAGAAATTGACAAAGAGCATATCTGTGAGTTATGGTATCGAGCCTGATGAAGAAGGCTCAGCTAGACTACGCCTTACTGCAAGGGGCTCCGTCACAACCTGTACTTACCGCGTGGACACGGACGGTCGCACACACTTAAACTCGGTTGGGTGGAAGAAATTCCTCGATGGCAAGAATCTTCGTGTTGGACAGGCCATCCTAATTACTATCAGGAACACCAACCGCCCAGGCTTGAGGATGATGATTGTCTTTGATATCATCTAGAACTACATATGTGTGTGTGGCTATATCATCTAGAACTACATATGATGATCGTCGTCGATATCATCTAGAACTACATATGATGGTCGTGGTCGATATCATCTAGAACTACATATGATGATCGTCGTCGATATGACCTTGTACTGCTTGAGGATGCATGTTGACTATGCATGAAATTGTTATCTAGTACTCCCTTCGTTCCAAATTACTCGTCATGGTTTGAACTAAAACCACGACGAGTAATTTGGAACGAAGGGAGTACTACCCAGTACTTATAATGGTTTATGAATTTGATATCTAGTAGCAGTACCTAGTATCTAGTATCTGAAAGGGAAAGGGGTATAGGGGAAAATGATGAAAGATATAGAAGTAGCGAGGGACTGCGAAATCGCTACAACTAACTAATAGTAGCGCGTTCGGCAAAAGCGTTGTTGATATCGTAAATAGTAGTAGCGCGGGTACAGACCGCGCTACTACTATAAGTTAGCTGTAGCGCCTTATTAGTAGCGCGGCCACCCGCGCTACTGCTAGCCTCAAAACTCATGCTACTACTAGGGTTTTCCCTAGTAGTGGGATCCTACTGCCTGTAGTAGGGTCAAGGTTACCACAGTCCGTATATGGCCCATGGTTGTTGCGGCCACTAGCAAACCAGGGAAAAAGAAGACTAGGAAATAAATAAGCCCGAAACTAACGCTAGGCTATTTAGGCGATTGCACAGATTACATCCACTGGGCATCAAAGATCGCCACCGGTGCAAATATAGGGAACACCCTACACTATACAAAAATGGCTTGTTGTTTTCTTCAGCTGGTGGCCGCATATTAAGAACAAATTTTGTATCGCAACAAAACAAATTACAACCATAAAACAAAAGGAAGGTTGGCATAAAAGTTAACAGTCTAGTAGATAAATGCACCACCAGAAGTTCAGAAGGTCAGTCATTTGACCTGACTGTTATGTTTTCATGTTGTATTGTCAGATGGAGCACCATAACCTTCGCCTTCATTTCTCCTAGGCTCCTGAACAACATAGCAAATGTCTGATAGTCTGGTTTCAAAACCATGCATATCTTGACGACATCGAACAATGTCTGTCCTTGTCTCACAAATGGTCTCTGTTAGGGAATGGACTTGTGTCTGGAGCGCAGATATAACATTGTTTTGAGCTTGCATATCTTGATCATGAGGCAGTTTGGATGAGATTGCCTTAACAACCAACCAAGTATTACGTAGGAACGTGCTTTTGGCACTGTTAGTGGACAGGTACTGACCCACTGCATCAAGAGGTGACATTGGGGTTATAGTTGCCTCGTCACCTTAAGAAGGCGGCGGTTCCACCATTTTTCCATAGCTTGCTGAAAAGTTGAGTTTTTACATTAGTAGTACCAGAAAAGAAGATATTAAGGAGGCAACAAAACCAAACAAAATAGCTTTGTTCTATATACATAACTTATTCTGGTGAACCCATGTAAAATATTAGTTGTATTTTACTGCAAAGTACATAATAAAACCAGGTTCCAAACATATGACCATGTACCATGGCTAATGTATTGTCTATTTCTTCACATTGTATTGACAGCTAAGGATAAAGAGACAAAGTTTATAATACGATAAGCATAGTATGACATCATTCATATCACAAAACAACCGAGAATAGACAAACAGGCAATTGTAACATTGTGTGGGCAAGTCCAGCACGGAACTAGATTACAGATCAAGATCAAAGGAACATCACTCCTCTCTTTTAAACCTTGTAAGGTGCAATGATACACTTGTATAAAATTGAAAAGAGTAATAGACATTGGTTGCAAACCATGCAGTTCAATGCACAAGTCAAAGTAAGTAGTAGTTAAAAGGCATGAGGATTAAGGACTTACAACTGCGGCTTTGACTAGTGTAGTCATGGCCTTCATCTTGCTGGTGTGATAGTCCTTGAAGATTTCCACAACATTTGGTTAAGGTACTTTTTGGTCCTTGCGGGCTTTCCTCTGCATTTGGAACAAGTCAATATAGATCTGATAATATGGTATAGCGAAAAGAGTGAAACAACAACTAATTACAAGAGCCTTGCAGTGTGCAATATAGCTACGAGATCATGTGGTTTGTTGGAATTTCACTTTCGTACGGTTGGCCTTGTTCTTTGAATGGTTCACCTACAAGAAGATAGATTTCTGAGGCACATGCGTAAATAGGACTTCAACATGTGATCTGATCACATATATATAATGTACCAGATACTTTGGATCAGAGCAGTGTTTAACGAGGCCTCTCCAGTCTTCATCCGATATATTTTCCACTGGAGATGTTTGGGCAAGTTCACTGTTAGCCTTGCCTTCAAAGTGAGTTTTCCTCAAGTTATACCAATACTGTTGCAGAGCAGACTTGAAAAAATGGGTGCAAGCTTGTCTGGTTGCATCATCTTGGCTATCCAACTTGAATCTCATCTGTTGAAAATTATGGGAGTCTCATTATCAGCAACCTAGAAAGATGGGACAGAGCAAGACGATATTACTAGTTTACATACATAACCATACTTACAGATAAATGGTCAAGGAAGGTGTTGAACTGGGTTTCGTCTTTGTCATTCCTGTACTGAATCCATGTTAGGAGGATACATACATGACACCTAACGGCAACTGCTGCCTCTGATACTAACTTGGCTGACTCTGTAGCATCATGTGGCCCTTTTAAACCTGCCTCAAAACGGATCTCCATTCTTCCTCCTCTAGATTTAGTTAACATATCAAGAACTATCCCTGGTGTTTGTTTCCTCTTGCGCCTAGGTGCTAGTCCAACAACAAACATAGGAAGTGTTAGTGTACATCAAGCTGTGAGACTACATATAAAGAAGCATGCAACTGTAACTTGACTCCGGCAACTACCTTCTTGTTGTTGAAGCTCAGAAAGCTCATCGAATCTTGCCAACTCGTCTTGTGTCAAGAGTGCTTCAGAAGTAGTGTCAGGTGGCAAGGGAGCTTGGGAACGTGCTGCTAGCTGATTTGACAAATGAGTAACTCGTGCAGCTGGTGGTACTGTGGAAGGTGTTGCAACAACTAGGGATGTCTCTGCTTGTTTGCTGGCAGCTATTGGTTTCTGTTTGGCTTGTTCTACATCTCGTGTAGCACGGGATACCACGTTAGTAAAATTTTCTGTCGGACTTTGACCTTCTATCGCACCATCATTACCAGCAGAATTTGCAGGATTCTTCCGCTTCCCTTTCCTTGTGTCCTTAGTACTAACATCATCCCTTGTCATTTTGTGTTCCTTCCTCTTTATCTGTTCCATGTTAAGTCAAGCCAACAATAAAAAGGAATAAAAGTTTTGTTCTCCAGAACAAATTGATGAGTGATACAGACAACCACATGATAGGAGGATGTAATATGTACGAAAAACAGGACGACATGAGATAACCAGAACTATGATGTGTAAACTAAGCAGAAGACATTTCACTAAATTAGAAGAAATGCAATGGAAGATATACACCATATGAAAGATGCTACAAATATCGCTCTTCCAAGTTAACAGTGTCTCGTCATAACTGGTATTTAAACAAATGTGAAGCAGTACAAGAAATAAATCATATGCAAGATGCAAACAACAGCACACTTCCAAGTTAAAGGTCTCTGTCATTAGTGCCATTGCATATTCATAGCTTATGATGTGTAAACTAAGGAGAAGGCATTTCAACAAATTAGAAGCAATGAAAGCTAGACACCATATGAAAGATGCAACAAATATCACTCTACCAAGTTAAAACTATCTCGCCATAAGTGCCATTTCAACAAATTAGAAGTAGTACAAGCTAGAAAAGAATGTGAGATGTAACCTATATCACACTCCCAAGTCAAACGTGTCTTATGATAAGTGATTGTTACAGGTTACACAACAGTAGTACTTTGATGTAAGAACATGGCGTGATAGACAGATATTGTATGTTCTAGAAACAGGAACACATGTCTTATTCACAAGTATAATGTGTAAAGTAAGCAGATGGAATTCAACAAAATTAGAAGCAATACAAGCTAGACATCATACATAACATGCAACCACATATAACAGTGCCAAGTTAGAGGGAGCACCTGTGATGGTGCACTAGGGGAGACGTGCTCATCATCAACACAGCTACATTGAGTGTCTATGCATGTGTTGTCTTGCAAATCA